>NC_141534.1:265594166-265751250 GCF_021556685.1 Rattus norvegicus | reverse complement strand
CAGACGCTACCGGCGCATCTCGAGAACAGCTCAGCGAACCCGAAATGGAGTCGAAAGGGCAGGCATTTGTCTGAGAGAAGAGAGCCCCTTTAAGAAAAGACTGGACCAGCTGGCTGCACTACAGCGCCTAGAGATTTCCTGGCTCCGCCCCCCAGCCTCCGGCCTCAGCAACGCGTGACGTCAGGAGAGGCGGATGCTGCCGATTGGCTGGACGATACAGCTAGGTCAAGTCCAGTCGGAGGAAAGAAGTTTGTCTCCATGTGGAAACCATGTGTCTAGTACTGGGAGGGGGAGGAGGAGGAGGCGGAGAAACTGAGATCAAGTGATTACAGGGGAACTCGCTGAAATGAAGGCGGGGAGGTTGTGCACCTGAATCAGCCAGCCATACCCTTTGCAGTAGTGACCTAAAAAAAAAAAAATAAAAATAAAAAAGACTCACACAACAAAAACAACAACAGCAACAACAAAAAAAAAAACCCTTGCACACCCACCCCCAGCATAATAACCACAAAGCGTAGTTGAGGAGGGTTTTTACTTCTTCCAAAAAGCCAGGAGCAGCGAAATGCTGGAATGCTATCGGAACGCCCAAATGTACACCACCACCATTACCCGCCCCCCCAACAACTGAATGATGTAAGCGTTTCGGAAAGCAGAGCTCTGGAGCAAAACAAGCCCCGCGCGCGCGGAGCGACCCGCAGTGCCCGAGCCCGGCGCACGCACGACCCGCCCCCCGACTCGCGTTATTGCTGTGCACACGCGGACCGCCGTGACGCGCGGGCATTGTGTGCAGCGAGCAGAAAACAACGGCGAGCGCCGGCTGCGCGGAGAAGCGCCCCCAATAAAGCGAGACAGATGTAGGGCCCTGCGTTTGCCGTACCGGGGGGGGGGGGGGGACCCAGTCCGCGCAGGGGAGGAGGAGCGTGGGGCGAATAAAGTGGGGCCAGAGTGAGCCCCTTCTGTTAGCAAAGGTGGATAATCTGGGGGTCCGACGGGTGGTCTCCTCGAGTTTGCGGGAGGGTCACCCTCGCCTGCGTGAGCTGTCGCGGAGGGAGCGAGGGCCTGGAGCCGAGTCGCTGCAGCCGAGCCAGGCACGGCGCAGCGCCCCACGCTCTCGGGGAAATCTGGGGGCTGTTGGCATCACGTCATTTCGAGCCAAACAGCAGCGGCGAAAAGACGCGAGAGTGCTAAAAATACTCCCGCGGGGAGCCGGTCGGAGGAGGGGGGCTGCGGGCCGAGGGACTGATTACGCACATGAAGTTGACTTTGACTGGGGTGCAGAGGCTCTCGAGCCCCTCTCCACGGCCGGCCGCCTTGCAGAGCGAACACTCAGGGAGAGGGTCCGAGTGGAAACCCCTCAACTGCACCGGCCTTTGGAGCCTTGGCTCGGCCACTACGGGCCCGCCCCGCGCGGGGCAGCCCAGCGGGGCGCGCCCGGCTCTCTGCTTACGTGACTAGTGGCCACGCCGGAGCCCCGACACGGGGTAAACAAGGAGGTGGAGGCGGCCAGGGCGCGGGGGTGGGGTGGGGTGGGTAGGTCTCCGATTGTCTGCGGGTATGAAATGGGGGGGGGGACAGGAGAGGCTGGGGAATCTCTGGCTACCTCCTTAATATTCCTCTTTGCGGGGGGTGGGGGATGAGGTTCGCTGAACATTGCCAAGGTGCCCTCTTTGGGTGCACCCCCCACCCCCGAGTCGGAGTCGGCGCCACTGGACAGACTCCAGAGACAGGGGATCCGGGAGGGGGACGACTAAAGAAATCGCGCCCCTCCCCCTGCAACAAAAGCAAACACACCAAACAAAACCACCTCTTCACCCAGCTCCCTACTAGCCTGGGCTTTTCAGAAACTATTCTCCAGACGAATGCACCCCCAACCCCCCCCTACACACACCCGGGTGAATAATCGCTCAGCGACTCGGCTACACAGCCTGACTGCGATGTGCCTCTGGCAAGCCAGGCAGGCACTCGGAGCAAAGAGGCGAGCGACAAGAGAAAGAAAAGATCGCACCACAGACCTCCCGACAGAAATCCTTGTTTTGGTCTTACCCTGTCCCCACAATTGCGCTGGCGACACTCGGTTATTACTTTAACCCTAAAGGCCCGGGTGTATTGGTGTATTTGCTGAAGGTGTTTTTGTGTTTTGAGGGCTGGTTGTGTGTGTGTGTGTGTGTGTGTGTGTGTGTGTGTGTGTGTGTGTAGGGGGGGTCTTGCAAGATCTGACACGTTGCAATCTCATTGATCTCCTACTTGTTCTGACAGATAGATTACACATCTCGTTTTCCTCTACCCTGTGAGTCTTTCTCCCCCTGGGCCCGGTCTTCCTTCTCACAGCTATTATTCTGATGGTGCTAGAGACGCAGCACACGCTTGCCCCCGTTAGGGTACTGAGTCGAATGCCTGGCGAGAGCTGGGGGCTCCAACGGGCAGGGACAAAAATGAAACAAATACAGAGAGGAAGCCCAGGCCCGGGTGGGGTTCCTAGCATCGGTCTCCACCTGGGGGGGGAGGCGGTGTTTGGGGGGGGGGGGGACGGAACCCAGTAAGGCGTTTGCCTTGCTCGCCCTGTGCGTCTCAGAAAATAAAGAAAACGCACACAACAGCCCACACCTTCTTCCCCAACTATTGTTTCTGCGGAATCCTAAAGTTTGCTTTTAGCCACGTCCCCCTCGCCAAGTCGCCCCCACCCCAGCGCGCGCAGGACCGCAGGTCCAGGGAGTGCTGCTGTCGCTGCCGGGTTCCTCTGGCCTGTTTCTTTGAGGAGACCAGAGGCCGTGGCATCCCAGAGCCAAGGAGGCACAGGGGAACTGTGTCTGTGGACACGATGGCCTGAGCCCAGTCCCGCTGTGAGAAGGGAGGAAAAATGAAGTAGGCAGGAAGAGCCGGAGTCCACGGCATGGAGAGCTGTTCCGTGGTGGTGGTGGTGGTGGTTGTTATTGTTGTAATGTGTGTCTGTGTTTTCTTTCTGGAAACCCTGAGCTCTGCTTACGGTTTCCAACTTTCAGCTTCTAATCCCCACCCAACCCTGGAACGAGCGACAAAAAACAAAAAAAAAAACAAAAAACAAAAAAACAAAAAATCCAAACCAAAACACTTGTCTGACGAAGAAGGCTCCGGAAAGAAAAGGGGGTAAAAAGGGAAGAAAGGCGAGAGACGAGCTCGCAGCCTCTCAGCCCAGTTGTCAGCAAACAACAACACTCCCCCACTCCTCGGCCAGGCCGTCCTCCGGGCCTGTTGGAGACCGACAGACCAAGGCACCGACAGGCTCCCTCTCCCCTTCGCTGTCTTTGTTACATCTTTAGCAGCTTTGTGCGTGTGTGCGTGTCCTTTCTCCGGTGTCATCGGCTTTACTGCTGAGGGTGCGTGTGTGTGTGTGTGTGTGTGTGTGTGTGTGTGTGTGTGTGCGTGTTTGTTGCGGGGGTGGGGGCGGCGAGCCCAGCAGGCGACAGGGGTCGCACAAGGGGGCGAGAAAGAAAGAGCTGGGCGCAGGCGAGCAGCCGGGGCCCCCAAACTTACTTTTGTTTTCTTTCTCGATCTGCTCCAGGTAGCTGGCTGCCTCGAGCAGAATCTGCACGTTCTGCAGAAAAGTGTTGATGTGCTTCTCCATCGAGTTCTCGCTGGTGTTGAAAATGTCCGAGAAGGGGCACCGGGGCTTGGCCCCCGCCGGCTCCTCGGGCTGCGCCGGGGGCTGGGGCGCGGCCGCGGCCGGGGGCATGGCCGGGGGCGCGACGGGGACCAGCCCCGCGCCCTCGCAGCGCGCCTCCTTGCGCGGCCGCCCGCGTTTGCCCATGGAGGCACGGTGGTCCGCCGAGCTGCTCCTGGTCCTGGGCTGTGCAGCCGGCCGAGCTGCGGGTCCCCTGGGAGATCCGGCCTGCTGAAGCCGAGGAGGCGCCGGGGCAAGGAGCCGGCCTGACTTGCCGAGCCTCGCTGCGTGCGGTTGTGAGTGTGAGTGTGTGTCGCTCTCGCTGTGTGGATCTGTGTGTATGGGAGATTGAATGAACCTACAGGACAGACGGAGGCGCTGTGGCGCCTGGGTCCTAGTGCGAGCCTGTCGCCATCTGACCGGTCAAAATAAATGGTGGCGGCTAGGGAGGCAGGGCCCGCCCTCTGCCTATCCCAGCACCCTTCCCCGCCTCTCCGCAAATCCTAACTGCGTAGACAGCACTGTGCTTTAATACGAATGGAAAAAAAAAATACTCGGATGTCTCTAGGTGGGCCAGAATAAAAACAATTTTTCTTTACAATAAGTCAGCACAATGCCTGGCACACAGTAGGTCCCTAATGAATGATAGCTGCTAGGCTTTTTTTTTTTTTTAAATAAAAGCCAAATTCTCTCGAGTTCAAGGCTAGCCAGAGCCAAATATTAAGACCTTATTTCAAACTCAAACAATAAAAGCCCAATTCTGACAGGAAGAATCGAAACATCCATGTAACTAGAAACTCCTCCCAACACAAACATTTAACACACGAACACGCACGCTCGCCAACACACACACACACACACACACACACACACACACACCTGTGTGTACCTTCACACAAGCAGAGGAAGTCTCCAGGCTACCCGGTCTGCGTTACAGATTTACCCACTCCTTTGCAACCCTTCAAATGCAAAGTTATTTTCCAGGAAGAGGGAGGAGATGTGAGCATCTCTCTACACTCACACAGTCCAGCTGTGCAAAGCTCACAGCAGGGTGTCTCTACAGCTGCCTCCCCTTTTAGTGACAGAGTGGCCCTGAGACAGAAGTGGCAGCCTAGGAACCTCTTCCCTCCTTCCAGCCGGATACTCCCCACACCTCAGACCTTTATCCCTACTCCTTCAAACACAGTTTCACTGCTGCCCATGGGAGCCACCAGGCCTGCCTGACCAGAGTGTGGGAGACACCTGGGTAGCTGAGAAGTGTTCTGAAGCCAGGTAAAGAAGGCTTAGAGTTCTCTGCCTACTACATGTAGACTGAACAAATCCAAATCCTCTAACACTTCCTGGCCAAAATTTCCACATCCCCAAAACCTCTGATAAGATGCTTGGGTGAACTAAGTCAAAACTGCACCTAGACCATCTTGGGACATATTAAGAATTTTTGTTTTGTTTTGTTTTGTTGTTTCTGAAGATCAAAGCTTTGTACCTGCTGAGTACATCAGCAGCCCCTTCTTGAGATCTTTTTCAGTTGGAACCCAGGTCCCCTTTGCTGATGTAACTTGAATCTAAGTCAGAATGAACCACTTTTCTGCACTTCGCTGGAAAACAGCTCTAAAGTGAATCCATCCAGAATTTCACCTTGTAAGGGGACCTGGGCTTGTTCTCTAGGTGAGTCACTTACATAAGGAGTGCTGCCCCCTGAAAGTTGTGTCATATCTTCACCAGCCCAGAGACCCTTTTGTCACAAAGATACATTTGTGACACAAAGACTGAAAATGGAAACTTTTTAAACAAAGAATATTTTCTTTGCAAAAATGCTCCTTAACATTTACAGGGCCTGTGTATACAAACTCCACATGGAGCCTTCAGGAAGGCATTTGTGTACTCTGAAAAATGTTATAAACCAGGCTGTGGATATAACACAGCGGTAGAGCAACCTGCTTGCCCAGCATGCACAAAGCCCCAGGTTCATCCCAGGAACACATGTGCACGTTTAAAAATAAATAAATAGGGAAGAGGTAGCTCAGAGGTTAAGGACACTGGCTGCCCTTCCCCAAGACCCAGCATCAATTCCCAGCACCCACATAGTAGTTCACAACCTTATATAACATTAGTTCCAGGGGATCAGACCCCCTTCTGACCTCTGCAGACCCTAGGCACATGTGGTGCACAGACATGCATGCAGGAAGAATACCCAAATACATTTTTAAAGTTCATAAATGAATTAAAAATATAGGCCAGGAGCTGGAGAGATAGCCCAGCAGCTGAGAGCGCTTGCTGTTCTTGCAGAGGACTAGGGTTCAGGCTGGCATCCACATCAGACAGCTCAGGACTGCACGAAGCTCCAGTTCCAAGGGAGCAGCACTGTCTCTGCAGGCACCCGCACATGTATGGTGCAAATACATACATGCATCCAAGTACGAGTCTACACATACATAAAATGAAGTAAATCTTTTACAAAGATTTATGGTCAGTGAGATAGTTCAAGCAGGTAAGGCCTGATGACCTAACTTCAACCCTTGGAATCCACATCCTGGAAGAGAGAAACCTCTCACGACAGCCCATCTCCACAAGCGTGTCATGGCACAAGTATGCATGTGTTGCCAGGTGGCAGTGGCAGCACATGACTTTAGTCCCAGCACTTGGTGGCAGAGGCAACAGATCTCTGAGTTTAAGGCCAGCCTGGTCTACAGAGCGAGTTCCAGGGCAATTAGGGCTACACAGACAAACCCTGTCTTTAAAAGCCAAAAACAGGGGCTGGGGATTTAGCTCAGTGGTAGAGCGCTTACCTAGGAAGCGCAAGGCTCTGGGTTCGGTCCCCAGCTCCGAAAAAAAGAACCAAAAAAAAAAACAAAAAAAAAAAGCCAAAAACAAACAAACCACCACCACCATCACCACACACACACACACACACACACACACACACACACACACACAAGCATGCATGTGTCTATATTACAAATGTGTGTGTACTGCACATACACACTTGGGGTGGGGGAGAGACTTAAATATGTACTAACTTGCTTCTATGTCAAGAACAAGCAATATCTGGCATTTAGAAATAAACGCATTCACGTTTTGGATCAGAAAATAGCAATCGTCCTCATACTCTTTGCTCTTTTTTCATCTCATGGCAGATTTCTCATGGTTGAACTCCACACTCTTTGGCTAGAGTAAAGCTGTGACTTCAACGCTCATAGTCCATTATCAGAATGATTACTGACATTTCTTCTGTTTCTCTAAGAACCCTCTGACTCTGAACTGTTCATGTTTAAATATCCACAAACATCTAAAGACTAAAGCCTTGTATAGGCCCAATTTCCAACAAGCTGGGTTTTTTTTGTTTGTTTGTTTGTTGTTATTTTGTTTTGTTTGCAAAAACTGATACTTTTTGAAACAGCTCTGATCTCCTGTGCCCCAAATAGAAGATAATTGTGAGACAATGGGCCAGCTAACAGCTAACCCAGAGTTTCACTTTAATTCTTTAATGATGGAATGGGTTGCCTATATACAGTACTGCAAACCACATGTATGTGTGCACACACCCACGGAGACAGACACACCCCACTCATGAGTGTTGGGGTAGGGAAAGGGTGTTTCGTAATTATTTATTTATCCCCGTTCCATCTCTCATAGGTCTGCAAGCTTTAGAAAACCCACTGGGAATCTTCAAGCTGGGCCACAGATCTAACCAAAGCCAAAATAAACAATGGCTTGAAGAAAATCTACCATAAAGTGCTGATTTGCACTATTCCCACAGTCAACCACGGCTCCACCATCACTCCCATGGAAAACACCACTGCCGGTGCCAAATCAAGTTTTCCCCCCATGGAAGGGGCATTGTTTTTTGTTATTCTGTGAGTTCTTAGCGTCAGACAATGGCACCACAAGAGACACAGTAGAGGAAGGAGAAATGTCTTTTTGTTTCACAGAATCTTTTTGCAATTGTGCCCCCAGCGTCTTGCATGAAGTTTAGTTGTATGTATTCATTTTGGTAGCATGTATGTGAACAATGAACGCGCCAGGCTAAAGCCTGGAGCCCCTTCCTTATTTTTTTTTTCAGAGCCTATCAAGTGTTAAATCATATTAGCATCGCCTTGCTCTCTCACTCGAGCTCTCTCTCTCTCTCCTCCCCCTCGTACCCCCCAATTAACAGATTCTCTAATAAAGTTTGGCCCCTGCAGAAAGAGAGGTACTTCAGGGGTTATATCACAGGACAGGCATCCAGGATGCAGGGTTACAAGCTCAGCTCCATTCCTGATTAGCTTTGCTTCCCAGGAGGAACCATTCAAGCCCTTTGGAACCCCTCCTCTCTCTCTCGGGCTTTGATTCCAGAAGTAAACAGGGCCTCTTTGGAAACTTGCTGAGAATATCTGCAGAGAACAGGTAGGGGACATGGACGCAGACGCTCTGATAAGAAGGTGTGTGGACTGGGGAAGAAAAGCAGAAATGTCTAATGAGGCCATCTAGGACCCTCTGGTTGGCCGGGGGAATGGGCTGCCTGCTCAGCCTAGGTCTTGTTTGCCCAACCGCCTGTTTGTTGGGATTGTTTGTTTGTTTGTTTGGTGGTGTTTTTCTATCAACCTCGTTTACATCGCAAAGTGAGATTGTTCTCGATTTATCCCTCTTCCCCTAGACATTCTATACTCTTACTTCAAAGGAGCTGTTTTGCCTGTAATTATGCCTTTATGCACGCAGAGCCTGGTTAATTACTGAGAGAGCGATGGAAGGGCTGCCCTGACATTCTCCATCTTGCAATGCCATGGATGCTCTACCTCTGTCTTGGGCCACTTGGGCTTTCCTGTACTCTTTAACCCCATTCTTCCCACCTCGTTCTCTCTTCCCTCAAGGCTGTCACTCCACCTCTGGCTTTTCCTTGGACCTTGGCAGAATGTCTCCGTCCAGTTCCCACCCTGCTCTTTGCCCTGTGTTCTTTGTACTCGGACTTCATAACCATGGGCTCCTGTGCCGTCCTGTCACCTGAGTGACAACCCTCGGAGCTTTCCTTGGTACACAGTTCATACTGTTCACGCTGGCCTTTGAGAGGATGAATCACCTGGCAGTGAGCTGAGCTAGCGCCTCCTCTCTGGCGCTCTTAACCTCACCTCCTGTGACAGTCAAGAGGACTCCGAGGGACAGAGGGTTAGGGACCGGAATGCACGGGCGTGGCAGGACCGAGGACAACCGTGAGTCTCTGCATCCTCTCCTGGTTTAGAAGGGTTGACTGACCATTTGCTACTCCTGTGGCATGCTCCCGAATCTCACCGCACGTACGCTCAGCTATGGGCAGAGACCCGGCCAGAGGATAATTAGTTTTTGCCCCACGTGAAATCTCACTTGCTGTCACCTGCTCCTATGGTGGGTATTATATCTGCTCTCCTTTCACCTGACTTGGCTCTGCCATGCTCTGAGTGCCTTCTATCCAAAATCACCAGAATCTATGAACTCATCGAAGGGCAAGAAGGGTGTGCCTATCCTCTGGCCCCTGCCCTTGAGGAGGGATCATGAATAGCATAAAACGATGGATGTGTTCCCTGCCTGGTTGGAGTGGCTTTGCAGCTCCGATGTGGAGAAGAGGCATCTGACTGTCTGTGCCACTCACATTAAAGTTTAAGTACTTAAATGCTGCCTTTGTGGAGAAGCCAGAAACCCATTGAAGCCAGATGGATGAAGTTCCCTTACCAAAAAGCACAGAGGCTCTGCTGGCCTCTCTCTCTTTGCTGTTGTATAACAGATCTGGGGACAGGATGGGATCCCTCTGTAATAAGACGCTCTGATGGCGAAGGTCAGTTTTCCCCTAATTACCAGGCAATCAAGACATGGCCTAGGGCAAACGGGGGAGCCTTTCCCACATCTCCACATTCTAGGGCATCTCCCAAATTATTTAATACTTACATATTGAGGGGAGGCATTAGAGACAGAGTCGTAGTTGGCCTGGCTGTCTTTGAACTCGCTATTTAGACCACGCTGGCTTAAAACCCACAGAGATTCTCTTACTTCTATCCCCTGAGTACTGGGATTAAAGGAATATTCCTGGATATTAATATTTCCTATTTTGAAGATCCATTCAGGACCGCAGTTCATACTCCCAGAACCCACATACCATGCTGAGTGGGTATGGTGGCCCACCTGCAATTCTAGCTTTGAAAGGCAAGCTGGTGTAGAGAGACTAGACATAACAGGCTCTCCATCAGGCCACAGCTTTCACAAAGATGCCAGCTGTGGTGGTGCACACCTGTAGGCCCAGGGGTGGGAGGTGGAGATCCAAGTGAGGCCCTGCTTGCCATCTCGTCTGATCTAACCGGTAAGCGTCAAGTCAAAGAGAGATCTGTCTCAAAGGAGGCGGATGTCGTTCCTGAAGGTGACACCCAGGGTTGCCTTCTGGCCTCTACACACACATGCACACATATGCGTATGTGCACCTGCACATGCATGGACGTGCACGGACGCTCACGTAAAAATGACTTCTGCAAAGGACTCTAAGATTTTGCAGTCATTGACAATTGGCTGGAACACTATTCTTTCTAGAGATCTTTGCAATTAAAGAGGGCCTATGCCAAAAATAACAAATATTGGTAATAGCAAAGATTTAATGATCAACTAGGCATCAGGAAGTGGAAGCAGGCAAGTAGAATGGGGGGTCTTTTTCCTAGTCATCGTCTATGTCACCTTGCATAAGTCATTTAACCTTTCAGAGTCTTTGTGTCTACGAAACGAGAAGACCCGAGTTAGCCTTGGAGAAAGGGAAAATGAGGAAGTGTGGAGAGTGACACATGCCAGGTAGTTTCAGGTTGAGAGTCCTTGGCTTTTAGGAGAAACATAAACAAAAGTGGTGGGAGCAAGAGTTAGAGGCCAGCCAGAGTCCAAGCAGGCTCTTCCAGGGCACCCTGTGTGGTTGTGGACAGTGTTGCCCCCTGGGGTCTCTCTGCCCTCATTTGGGGTACAGGGTTTCACCAGCTACTCCCCACATTCCCTATGTTCATTTAATTACAGTGTGGAATGTCACTAGCCAACAGGCTTTGGACCAGCACAAGAAGAATAGAGGGGCAAAGTTCTGGACAGAAGCACAGAGGCTGGCACCTTACCCCAGGTCTGCCTTATCTCTGGACAAGCCTGTTTCTCACTTGTTTTTGTTTTATTTATTTTTTTTTTCAGGGAACTGAACTTAGAGTGTCATGCCTGCTAAGGAAATGCTCTCTCCCACAGATGTAGTCTCAACCCTCGTTTACCCTATTATTTCAAGAGAGACTCTCTGTGAGCTACCCAGGTTGGCTTCAGACTCATTCTGCACCCAAGTCTTGGACCTGGGAGCCTCCGGCCAGAGCATCCGGAAGAGCTCAGTTATAGGCCCCGCCCACTCGTTCTTGAAAGACAACAGTGAGAGGAGAAGTCTTCAAGATGCTGAAGCTTGAGAGCCAAGGCCATGAGCCACGGGGCTGGGGACTGTGGAAAACTGACCTCTCATGCTGGAACCTGCTATGGAGACTCCCCAGTAAACTGTTTACATGGTGTGTGTGTGTGTGTGTGTGTGTGTGTGTGTGTTTTCTCAAGACAGAATCTCACTATTATGTTGCCCTAGCTGCCCTGGGAACTCACTATGTAGACCAGGTTGGCCTCGAATTCATAGAGATGAATATATGAAATAGGGTCTTACTCTGTAATCCAAACTGGTCCGGTCTGGCCTCAAATTTGTTATAATCCTCCTGCCTCAGCTTCCCAAGTGCTGGGATTGCAGGCATCAGCCATCATCTTCCCCTGTAAGACACCATAGTGGCCGCCTCCTCACCCCTCTTCCTCTTCCCCCATCCTCTCTCTTTTCCCTCCCTCCTCCTTTTCTCCCTCTCTCTCTCCTTATCTCCTGGTTTCTTTTTCCTAAGTCCCCGGAAGTTGTGCCAGCCTCCGTTTCCTGACTCAGAGCACAGTGCTCGTGGGTAACAAAGCTGTGGGCTCTGGGGTCAGACTGTTTACCTAGGACAGCAGACTCATCCTCGTGCACTCTGCACACACACACACACACACACACACACACACACACACACACACACTAATTCATGCCACCAGAAGACACTGCAAGTCTCCAGTGTGCCAGGCCCACTTTAGGAGAAGCGACGGATGAGACTTCTTGTCCCTACAGGACTCGTCTCTTGCCTCACACGCTATACGTGTGAAGACTACACACATGACACACACAGGCGAGCAGAGACAGGCGTCTTGTTTCCTATGTCCCTCCAACGACTGAAGTGAAAACTCCAAGTTGGATCTAGAGTAGGATTTACACGGCCGGCTGCCGTGTTCTCTTGGATGTTGTAGGAATAGTCACAAGACAGAATGAGGAAGGGTTTCTCCATGTTTTCCCTTCCATTCTTCTTACTTGAACTAACCATTCGCACGCCTCCTTGGCCACCAGGCGTATTTCATTCTGCCTTGCATCTGCCTCAGCGTGAGAAAGACATAATGCATCACATGTCAGAAAAGCTGAACATATTTCCCCTCCTGTGCTGCTGGTGATTGAACTCAGGGCCTCACACGCTCTGAACAAATGCCCCAGTACTGAGCATGCACAAAGGCCAAAGTGTCTCACAGGTATGTGTGCCTTGCCAAAGAGTCACGTCAAAACAACTGTCAGAAATTATAACCTACCCGCAAAAGTCAGGAGCATAATCAGAGGTTATTTCCATATAACTACACTCTCAAACACCCATCCCAGACAGGCAGGCACATGACAATAACACACATCATTCCGGCGTACACATGCAGGGATCTGCTCCAGACTTGTGACATATATTTTCATCAGTATCACAGATGACCTGGGTAGAAAGTTCCAAAGGGAGAGGTCAGGATTGACGGTCCTCTCCATTTCCGGGGTCTCTCTTCATCATCCTGAAAGAGCTAAGATGTACTAGACACTTAAATAACATTGAACTGGTGTAGGAAAAATGTCTTCTTGTGCTGTTCTAGCCTCACAGCCTTTGCATATGAATGTCTTTGTGTGCAGAATAAACGCACTCTGGTCTTCCATTGCTTTGCTTTTGTAATAGGTTTTCACTACGCAGCCCAGACTGGTATCAAAGTCTTCACCCTTCTGCCTTCCCAGTACTGGGATTAGAGGCCTACACCACCATTCCGAGTCTATATTGTTTTAAAGATGCCGTAATTTGGGCTGATGGTGGTGTAGTTGTCAGCCTACGTGGAACCTGGGACTGGAGAAGGAGAGGCCAATACTTGTAAATGCTGATATTCATGTAACGCTTAAGCTATTCCAGTCCCCACTCTCCATCCACAATTTATTTCACTCTTCAAATCCCTCCATGAATTGTAAACATCACCTCCCTAGAGATAAAGAAATGGACAACGAAGAAAGTTACATTTCTTTCTTTCTTTTTTTTTTTTTTCAAAAAGTTTGTGGGGTTGGGGATTTAGCTCAGTGGTAGAGCGCTTGCCTAGCAAGTGCAAGGCCCTGGGTTCGGTCCCCAGCTCCGAAAATAAGAAAAGGAAAAAAAAGTTTGTGTATACTTACTGTGTGGGTGTATGTATGTGTGCGTGTGTGTGAGTGATGTGTATGCATGTGTGTGTGTGTATATGTATGTATGTGTGTATGTGTATGTATGTATGTGTGTGTGTGCATGTGTGTGTATGTGTGTATATGCATATGTGCTTCTGTATGTATGTGTGTGTGTATGTGTGTGTGCATGTGTGTGCCTCTCTGTGTGTGTGTGTATGCGTGTGTACCTCTGTGTATGTGTGCATGTGTGCATGTTTGTGTGTGTGTGTGTGTGTGTGTGTGTGTGTGTGTGTGGCTGTGTATGGTATGCACTTGGGTGTCCGAGGACAACCTCGGGTGTCAGTCTTTACCTTTCGTGTTGATTGAGAGCAGGACTTTTGTTGCTACTGTGTATGCCAAGTAGGCAGATCCCAAAGCTTCTTGGGATCCTGTCTCCACTTCTTTTCTTACTAGAAGGATGGGGATCACAGATGATTGATTGCCCCTTCACCTGGCTTCCCAGGGGTTCTGGGTATCTGAACTCAGGTTCTTGCACTTGAATGGTGAGTTCTTTATCCACTGAAGCTTTTCTGCATCCCCAAAACATCTACTGACCCCGAGACAGCAAACGTGATTACGTCTATGAAATGCTTAGCACAGGGTTCTCCACAGATGAGGCGTTAGTGGATGGTTGTTATTACTTTTTTGCCCAACTTTCCTGGACGCCCTTTACAGGCAGCCAAAGGAGGGCAGAGGCTGCTGTTCCCTCGTGGCCACTACCTCGAGCCTCCTAGAAAGTCCCTCTGCCGAACGCAGACAGGTTTAGGACCTGCCCGCTCGGGCTTTGAGGAGAAAACAAAATGCTAGGCCACATCTGTTCAAGCAGGGCTTCACACAGAATAAAGCAAAGGCCAACTGCGTGGGTGTGAGCTTGGCGGTAAAGGTGCCTCTCAGGGTCAGGCCAGAGGAGCAACTCCATTCACAAGTCTGCGACCAACTCACCTGTGGAAATTCAGGCCTGGACTCCACAGCTGTCCCTGGAGAGACGAGCTGTATTTTCTGCCCATTCCCAGCGTTCTGAGATGGTACAGCAGGGCTCCTAGAGGGCGGAGCTCCTGGAGGGTTGTGGGTTCCCTGCCTTCTCTTCAAACATCTGTTTGGCTATGAATGTACCGCACGCCATCTTCAGGGTACATTTTCTCCTCAGAGAGTGGAGGAGGAACTTCTATACTCATCCTGCTGTTTGCCCTAATTTATTTAACTTGCCTGTGTCCGGAGGCCCACCCTTATTGACCATTGTCAAATTCCCTGGATAGCAAATGGAACTGAGGTACGAAAGGGCTATTCCAAAGTGTCATTCAAAAGTCGAAGCCCCTCCCACCCGTCGCCCTAGTGCCCTGGACGCACCTGTTCCTTTCTGTTAGTAATCCTTTTCTAATCCTTTTTCAAATTTCACCTGCCATTGAGAGCCCACTGCCGTTGTCATTTTTTTTTTGAAGGACAAACCTGTTTTTCTAGTGATAATTGCATTGGCCATCTGTCTCCGTTACCCCCCACCCCCCCTCCTCCAAATCCCTAAAGGGCTGAAGTAATGGTGCATATTTTGTCGGATCGCAACAGGCGGCATTTTGCTTGTGTTTGTTCAACATGGGGAGGAACCTTAGGACAAGTGAGGAACCAATGGAAAAGTTGTCACTGGGTTCCCAGTCCCCCACCCCCATCCCCCACGCCTGAACAGAGTTCAGAGCTGGAGAAACAGCTGCCCCCCCACCTCTGATGAAGAGGACCATTTGATTAGGGTGCTTTGCGTTGGGGGGGGGGGGTTATGTCATCGCTGTTTAACCAGGAGACATGGATTACTAACTGTCTTCCTGAGGATATTCTGAGGAAAAGCCTGTCTCCGCCAGGACTTGAGACAAAACCACCAAGGCCGGTATATACTCTCTTTGAAGCTGCACAGGAAAGCTCTGAGAGAGTCAGGCTCCAAGGAAACCCTCCCTTGATTGTTAATATCCAGAGGTTTGTTTCTGATTCAACTTTGATAAGAGAAACCCAATTGGAATTTAGCTTGCATTTCTACAAGGACAGACCTAGAAGACGAAGTGGTGGGTTGCAGATAATTAACTTGGGGCACATCACTGATTATCGGTTTGGTGTGGGTGACAGAAGCCCCAGCAGCTGGTCCTCCTGGAGCTCTCCACTGTGAGTAGAAAGGTATCTTCTCTGAGCTATCAACACGTAACAGCATTTTATGGGGTTAATTTTACTGTGATTACAGACTTACCCAGAAAGGGTCCTCAAACTATACAGACCTCGTTTTGCCTCTGGAAAGACTGACTCAGAACATCTCCTGGAGACAATCTCTTAGCAAGAGACTTCTAGAACTTTGAGGCATGGGTGAGTTGGCCTAAAATCTGGACTGAGTGAACAGCATTCTGGTGGGATGTGCTTTGGTTGAAAAGTAAACAAAAACAGGGAGGAAAAAAAAAACTATTTGCAGGAAGGTAAGAAACATCCTTTTATCTGTTCTTTCAACCTTGCATAGCACCTGTAAAATACACATAAGACACCTCAGAAAGGAGAGACCTGCAGCCTGGTCAGGGAGCTCAAAACAGAAGAACAACATCGTACTGTTCTCTGGATTTTGGTTTTTCCTTCTGGTTCCTAGTCATGGATGTAAAGAAGCTAGCCTGTCAGACACACCAGGAATTATAGACCAAAGAAGACCAAACAAGCTGGACAGGCATGGCCCACCAAGATAGAAAGCTCTGAGGTAACAACCACTTTCCTGCAGCCAACTTTGCAGGAAGCCCGAGGTCCTGCCCATTCTCCACCCAAACCGCTAACTTCTAGTAACACCTATACCAGAACCACATCAGAGAAGACAGAATATGGAGCCCAGGCCTGTCAAGCTCTGGCTAGGGAAATGGCTCAGTGGGTAAAACACTGGCTTTTCAAGTGTAGGGACCTAAGTTCAAATCCCCAGAGCCCACCTAAAGTTAGACAGAGAGGTGGAGGGTGGAGGAGACCAGGAATCTTTCGAGGCAGCTAAGCGAGTGTACACAGTGGAGAACAAGACAAGGAGACCCTGTCAGAAAGTAAGGTAAAGGGCAGGAAGCAGTATCTTAGGTAGTCATGGGAACTCCACATGCATTCCCGCATTATTCATGAGCATGGAGGAACATGTGTGTGCGTACACGCACATGCACACAAAGGAGACTAGTGACACAGAACATCTCTCTCCTTCCTTCCTTTTCCCCTTCCCTCTCCCTCCCCCTCCCCCTCCCTCCCTCTTTCCCTGTCTCTCTTTCTTGTTTTGGGACAATCCTGGAACTTGCTCTGTAGACCAGGCTGGCCTCCAACTCAGAGATCCACTTGCCTCTGCCTGTTGAGTACTGGGATTTAAAGGTGTGAGCCACCACACACAGGGCTTCTCTCCCACACAGGGCTTCTCTCCCACCCAGGGCTTCTCTCCCACCCAGGGCTTCTCTCCCACCCAGGGATTCTCTCCCACCCAGGGATTCTCTCCCACCCAGGGATTCTCTCCCACACAGGGATTCTCTCCCACACAGGGCTTCTCTCCCACACAGGGATTCTCTCCCACACCTTTTGCAGTCTGAGTGTCTTCCCCAGATGTCAATGGAGGCCAGCAAGGGAACCTGGACTCTGATCTTTGCTTCACAGAAACAAGGCATTTCTTTCCTGCTTCTCTGTCGTGCGTAACGATATCAGAAAAAGCCATCTGAAATGGGAGTTTTTAAATAAGACCCAAGACTTTAGAATACAGCTGGAAAGCGTCAGTATAGAAATCATTCAATCCGAGAACCAGGAAGATCTTGACACAAAGGGGAGGGAGACCACAGGTATAGGAAGGAGAGAGAACTAGAGAAGATGTTGGTCAAATGATCAACATTTTAGTTAGAAAGGAGGAATACATGAGCTCTGTGGTACAATACAGTAACTATAGTTAATAACAATGCAGTGTATACTTGGAAATCGCTAAGAGTAGAGTCCGTGTCCTTGCCGAAGAAGAAGTTTGCCAATGACACGAACATTGTTTCGATCCGTCGTTTAGCAGAACATACCGGCCCACATATCATTGTACTCTCGAGTTTTATCTATCAGTTTTAAAAGCAGATGGCGATCCCCAGACAAAAAGAAACAGCCATAAAAAGGTGTCTCATTGTTGAAACGCATGGAAAAAAATAGTCTCAGTAAAGAACTAAAAATCACAATGAGACAAATGGAAGTTTTTAAAATAAGCAAAGAGAAAGTTCTGTGGATGGGCCGACATGCAGAATGGGGTGGGGTAGAGGGCTACACAAAGATGGGTTGGGGTGGATGGGCTGACATGCCCAGTGGGGTGGTGTGGGGTCAGAGAGAGGACTGGTGAGCTGAGGATAGAAACAGTAGAAATTACCTCAACGGAATAACCATTACCAGAGCTTCACAAACACAGGGAACAGAGAGGGAGCAGGCTTCAAAACTACGGGAAGAAACAACAGTAGGAGCTGAGGGGCCGGCACAGACGAGCTTGTGCTTGCTGTACAAGCTTGAAGACCCGTATGAAACCCCAGCGTCAGATACAGAAGGATCCCTGGGGCTTGCTGGCCAGCAAGTCTTGCCACATTAGTGAGTTCCAGGTTCGTTGAGAGGCCTCATGTCTAAAAGTAAGGTGGAGGGGCAGGAAAGATACCTCAGTGGTTAAGAATATTTCCTGCTCCTCCAGAAGTCCTGAGTTCAATTCCTAGTTCTCACGTCAGGTGCCTCACAAGTGCTTGCAACTCCATTAAATGCTTCGTCCCTAGCTGGGGTGCTGTCTCAGGAAGTGATGCAACTTTTGGAAGATGAGGCCTGATTGGAAGCACATCTTTTGGGGGCAGGCCTTGCCGTTAATAGACTGGACTAACCTCATCCTCTGCTTCCTGGTCAGCTGCGGTGTGAGCAAGCATCTGTCGAGAGCTCCCACCACGACAGCGGGCCCCCCGCCATGACAGCGGCCCCGTGCTCCCCGTGCCCCACTCCGCCCCCGCCATCCCTTCGCTGCCATCGTTGAGGTCTGTCATTCAAACCGTCTGCCCAAATAGATCTTTCCCCTTGGAAGTTGCTTTTTTTTTTTTTTTTAATCTGATAATAGCCACGGTGATAAGAATAATAACGAATGTAGAGTCCCACGGGCTTCATGCAAAGAGATCTTCTGCAGCATCGCCACAATTAAAAATCTAAAAGGTGAACACAAAGGAAAACATTCAGACAGCCGCCAGCAGTGCTTCACCTATGTGTGAAAATAAGTCTAGGGATGACCTACTTGTTACCCGAACCCCACTGGAGGTAGGAAAAGGGAAAAACAGGAGCAAAATTTAAAACACTGGACTTAAGCACTGTGTACCAATATTTGGTCTAATTTACCAATCGCTCAACGGAGATTGGGAAGGTAGATTAAAAACATAACTGGCCTTCCGACTGTGTTATAGCTACTATCCGGGGAGCTGCCACCTTCTAATACACTCAATAAATCATCAAAAATTAACCATACTTCTGTCTACAAGAAACGCACTTTGCATAAGTGACTGTGTTGCAATATTTTAAAAGACATACTATGTGAACATTAATAAAAGAAAGTAGATATGGCTTTAAACATCAGGCAAAGTAGACTTTAGAGGAGGATAACAAAACCCAGAAGCCAAACAATAAGAGAGGAGCCACGACCAAGGGAAGAGTAAAATGACCCAACGATAAAGGGCCAGTAGATGAAGATTCTACACAAATGCCTCTCTACGGCAGACCTGAAAACCGTGTGACGCCAACTGGGAAGAGAAACACATAAACCCTCAGTCGCAGTTGGGAGACCTCGTAGTTTTTGATGAGCCTGTCTCAGTATGAACAACTAGACGGGCGGATCTGCAGAACTGATCGACCCACCAACATGATCTACGGGCTTTCAAGAGGCCACAGAGTGTATCACTGTAGATTGTGTCCTGGGACACAAGAGATACAAAATATGGAGATCCTAGAGCCTGTTCTCCAGCTCTTGTGGACTCTAGTTAGAAGTCGTTAACAGGAACACGGTGAAAGTCTTCAGATATTTACCAGGTAAATAACACGCGTCCATGCAATCCAGGACTGAAGAGGGAGGCATGAAGAAAAGTAAGAAGGTGAATTAAATTAAAATATAGTATCTCAAAATGTGCAGAGAAAGTGAATGGACTGGACAGCTCCTGTGAACAAAGCAGGAAACCCTGAAGTCAGTAACCTAAGCTTACTCCTCAAGAACCCAGGAAAAGCAGGGCAAAAATAAATTCAGCGCAAGAAGAAAGGAAAAACGAAGCCAGAAACCCACAAAACATAAAACAAACAAAAAAAATGTAGAGGGAAAAAAATTTAATGAAACAGAGAGCTGTTTCTCTGAAATGGTCAATAAAATTGACAAATCTCTAGCAAGGTTGACAAATGAAAAAGGCAGGAGACCCACATATTATCAACATCAGGAATGAAGCAGAGTCTATTACTCAGGCCCTGAAGACATCCACAAGATAAAGGGACCGTGTGACATTTATAGAGGAACCACAAGCCACTCGATATGAAATAATTTAAATATCCCATCAACTATTAAGCAAATTGAATTGTGAACTGAATTAATTAAAGCACGCCTAAAAAAAAATAAAATCTTGCTATAGAATTTCTAAAAACTTATAAAGAAGATCGGGGCTGGAGAGATGGCTGAGAGGTAAGGGTACTGGCTGCTCTCTCAGAGGACTAACATTCGAGTCCCCATGCCACCACACACGGAGGCTCGAAACCATCTGTAGCTCCAGTTCCAGGGGATCTGAAAGACACTTCTGGCTTCTGATGACACCAGATATGAGGGTAGTGTATAGAAAGACATGTAAGCAAAGTTTCCATACACATGACATAATGTATATGTATTTATATATCCATCTGTATTAAGATGAGGAAGAATTAACTACGATTCTAAACAATCTAAGAAGCAGAAGAACATTTCTCAATTCGTTTATGACAGTGGTATTGACACCCAAATTAAAGGCAGCACATAAAAAGAAATCTGCACACCCACATCCATCATGTAGATGCACGCAAGAACCCTTTATGGAGTGTGAGTGTGTAAAATTCAGCACAGCGAAGTGAGTCACACAGCCCAACCGAGTGGTTTATCCAGAGATGCAGTGTTGATTCAGTGGTTGAAAACTCGTGATACCCAGCGCTAATGAGCTAAGGGAAAGACCACACAATCATATCAACGCACTCAGAAGAACATTTGGCAGGGGCAGTTGCCCATTTATGATGAGAACAAAACGAAGCTTTCAGAAAAGCAAGAACTGGACACCGCCGGAACCTGAAGGAAACAGACCGAATAAACAGTTCTCTGCACCCAAATCCCGTGGGAGGGAGAGCTAAACCTTCAGAGAGGCAGACACGCCTGGGAAACCAGAAGAGATTGCTCTCTGCACACATCTCGGACGCCAGAGGAAAACACCAAACGCCATCTGGAACCCTGGTGCACTGAAGCTCCCGGATAGGGCGGCGCAGATCTTCCTGGTTGCTGCCGCCGCAGAGAGCTCGAGGGCAGCACCCCGTGAGCGAACTTGAGCCTCGAGACCACAGGTAAGACCAACTTTTCTGCTGCAAGTGACCTGCCTGGTGAACTCAAGACACAGGCCCACAGGAACAGCTGAAGACCTGTAGAGAGGAAAAACTACACGCCGGAAAGCAGAACACTCTGTCTCCATAACTGACTGAAAGAGAGGAAAACAGGTCTACAGCACTCCTGACACACAGGCTTATAGGACAGTCGAGCCACTGTCAGAAATAGCAGAACAAAGTAACACTAGAGATAATCTGATGGCGAGAGGCAAGTGCAGGAACCCAAGCAACAGAAACCAAGACTACATGGCATCATAGGAGCCCAATTCTCCCACCAAAACAAACATGGAATATCCAAACACACAAGAAAAGCAAGATCTAGGGGCTGGGGATTTAGCTCAGTGGTAGAGCGCTTGCCTAGGAAGCGCAAGGCCCTGGGTTCGGTCCCCAGCTCCGAAAAAAAAGAACCAAAAAAAAAAAAAAAAAGAAAAGAAAAGAAAAGAAAAGCAAGATCTAGTTTCAAAATCATATTTGATCATGATGCTGGAGGACTTCAAGAAAGACGTGAAGAACTCCCTTAGGGAAACACAGGAAAACATTAATAAACAAGTAGAAGCCTACAGAGAGGAATCGAAAAAATCCCTGAAAGAATTCCAGGAAAACACAATCAAACAGTTGAAGGAATTAAAAATGGAAATAGAAGCAATCAAGAAAGAACACATGGAAACAACCCTGGATATAGAAAACCAAAAGAAGAGACAAGGAGCTGTAGATACAAGCATCACCAACAGAATACAAGAGATGGAAGAGAGAATCTCAGGAGCAGAAGATTCCATAGAAATCATTGACTCAACTGTCAAAGATAATGTAAAGCGGAAAAAGCTACTGGTCCAAAACATACAGGAAATCCAGGACTCAATGAGAAGATCAAACCTAAGGATAATAGGTATAGAAGAGAGTGAAGACTCCCAGCTCAAAGGACCAGTAAATATCTTCAACAAAATCATAGAAGAAAACTTCCCTAACCTAAAAAAAGAGATACCCATAGGCATACAAGAAGTCTACAGAACTCCAAATAGATTGGACCAGAAAAGAAACACCTCCCGTCACATAATAGTCAAAACACCAAACGCACAAAATGAAGAAAGAATACTAAAAGCAGTAAGGGAAAAAGTCAAGTAACATATAAAGGCAGACCTATCAAAATCACACCAGACTTTTTGCCAGAAACTATGAAGGCCAGAAGATCCTGGACTGATGTCATACAGACCCTAAGAGAACACAAATGCCAGCCCAGGTTACTGTATCCTGCAAAACTCTCTATTAACATAGATGGAGAAACCAAGATATTCCATGACAAAACCAAATTTACACAATATCTTTCTACAAATCCAGCACTACAAAGGATAATAAATGGTAAAGCCCAACATAAGGAGGCAAGCTATACCCTAGAAGAAGCAAGAAACTAATCGTCTTGGCAACAAAACAAAGAGAAGAAAAGCACACAAACATAACCTCACATCCAAATATGAATATAACAGGAAGCAATAATCGCTATTCCTTAATATCTCTCAACATCAATGGCCTCAACTCCCCAATAAAAAGACATAGATTAACAAACTGGATATGCAATGAGGACCCTGCATTCTGCTGCCTACAGGAAACACACCTCAGAGACAAAGACAGACACTACCTCAGAGTGAAAGGCTGGAAAACAACTTTCCAAGCAAATGGTCAGAAGAAGCAAGCTGGAGTAGCCATTCTAATATCAAATAAAATCAATTTTCAACTAAAAGTCATCAAAAAAGATAAGGAAGGACACTTCATATTCATCAAAGGAAAAATCCACCAAGATGAACTCTCAATCCTAAATATCTATGCCCCAAATACAAGGGCACCTACATACGTAAAAGAAACCTTACTAAAGCTCAAAACACACATTGCACCTCACACAATAATAGTGGGAGATTTCAACACCCCACTCTCATCAATGGACAGATCATGGAAACAGAAATTAAACAGAGACGTAGACAGACTAAGAGAAGTCATGAGCCAAATGGACTTAACAGATATTTATAGAACATTCTATCCTAAAGCAAAAGGATATACCTTCTTCTCAGCTCCTCATGGTACTTTCTCCAAAATTGACCATATAATTGGTCAAAAAACGGGCCTCAACAGGTACAGAAAGATAGAAATAATCCCATGCGTGCTATCGGACCACCACGGCCTAAGACTGGTCTTCACTAATAATAAGGGAAGAATGCCCACATATACGTGGAAATTGAACAATGTTCTACTCAATGATAACCTGGTCAAGGAAGAAATAAAGAAAGAAATTAAAAACTTTTTAGAATTTAATGAAAATGAAGGTACAACATACCCAAACTTATGGGACACAATGAAAGCTGTGCTAAGAGGAAAACTCATAGCGCTGAGTGCCTGCAGAAAGAAACAGGAAAGAGCATATGTCAGCAGCTTGACAGCACACCTAAAAGCTCTAGAACAAAAAGAAGCAAATACACTCAGGAGGAGTAGAAGGCAGGAAATAATCAAACTCAGAGCTGAAATCAACCAAGTAGAAACAAAAAGGACCATAGAAAGAATCAACAGAACCAAAAGTTGGTTCTTTGAGAAAATCAACAAGATAGATAAACCCTTAGCCAGACTAACGAGAGGACACAGAGAGTGTGTCCAAATTAACAAAATCAGAAATGAAAAGGGAGACATAACTACAGATTCAGAGGAAATTCAAAAAATCATCAGATCTTACTATAAAAGCCTATATTCAACAAAACTTGAAAATCTGCAGGAAATGGACAATTTCCTAGACAGATACCAGGTACCGAAGTTAAATCAGGAACAGATAAACCAGTTAAACAACCCCATAAGTCCTAAGGAAATAGAAGCAGTCATTAAAGGTCTCCCAACCAAAAAGAGCCCAGGTCCAGACCGGTTTACTGCAGAATTCTATCAAACCTTCATAGAAGACCTCATACCAATATTATCCAAACTATTCCACAAAATTGAAACAGATGGATCACTACCGAATTCCTTCTATGAAGCCACAATTACTCTTATACCTAAACCACACAAAGACCCAACAAAGAAAGAGAACTTCAGACCAATTTCCCTTATGAATATCGACGCAAAAATACTGAATAAAATTCTGGCAAACCGAATCCAAGAGCACATCAAAACAATCATCCACCATGATCAAGTAGGCTTCATCCCAGGCATGCAGGGATGGTTTAATATACGGAAAACCATCAACGTGATCCATTATATAAACAAACTGAAAGAACAAAACCACATGATCATTTCATTAGATGCTGAGAAAGCATTTGACAAAATTCAACACCCCTCATGATAAAAGTCCTGGAAAGAATAGGAATTCAAGGCCCATACCTAAACATAGTAAAAGCCATATACAGCAAACCAGTTGCTAACATTAAACTAAATGGAGAGAAACTTGAAGCAATCCCACTAAAATCAGGGACTAGACAAGGCTGCCCACTCTCTCCCTACTTATTCAATATAGTTCTTGAAGTTCTAGCCAGAGCAATCAGACAACAAAAGGAGGTCAAGTGGATACAGATCGGAAAAGAAGAAGTCAAAATATCACTATTTGCAGATGATATGATAGTTTATTTAAGTGATCCCAAAAGTTCCACCAGAAAACTACTAAAGCTGATAAACAACTTCAGCAAAGTGGCTGGGTATAAAATTAACTCAAATAAATCAGTAGCGTTCCTCTACACAAAAGAGAAACAAGCCGAGAAAGAAATTAGGGAAACGACACCCTTCATAATAGACCCAAATAATATAAAGTACCTCGGTGTGACTTTAACCAAGCAAGTAAAAGATCTGTACAATAAGAACTTCAAGACACTGAAGAAAGAAATTGAAGAAGACCTCAGAAGATGGAAAGATCTCCCATGCTCATGGATTGGCAGGATTAATATAGTAAAAATGGCCATTTTACCAAAAGCGATCTACAGATTCAATGCAATCCCCATCAAAATACCAATCTAATTCTTCAAAGAGTTAGACAGAACAATTTGCAAATTCATCTGGAATAACAAAAAACCCAGGATAGCTAAAACTATCCTCAACAATAAAAGGACTTCAGGGGGAATCACTATCCCTGAACTCAAGCAGCATTACAGTGCAATAGTGATAAAAACTGCATGGTATTGGTACAGAGACAGACAGATAGACCAATGGAACAGAATTGAAGACCCAGAAATGAACCCACACACCTATGGTCACTTGATTTTTGACAAAGGAGCCAAAACCATCCAATGGAAAAAAGATAGCATTTTCAGCAAATGGTGCTGGTTCAACTGGAGGTCAACATGTAGAAGAATGCAGATCGATCCATGCTTATCACCCTGTACAAAGCTTAAGTCCAAGTGGATCAAGGACCTCCACATCAAACCAGACACACTCAAACTAATAGAAGAAAAACTAGGGAAGCATCTGGAACACATGGGCACTGGAAAAAATTTCCTGAACAAAACACCAATGGCTTATGCTCTAAGATCAAGAATCGACAAATGGGATCTCATAAAACTGCAAAGCTTCTGTAAGGCAAAGGACACTGTGGTTAGGACAAAACGGCAACCAACAGATTGGGAAAAGATCTTTACCAATCCTACAACAGATAGAGGCCTTATATCCAAAATATACAAAGAACTCAAGAAGTTAGACCGCAGGGAGACAAATAACCCTATTAAAAAATGGGGTTCGGGCTGGAGAGATGGCTCAGCGGTTAAGAGCACCCGACTGCTCTTCCAGAGGTCATGAGTTCAATTCCCAGCAACCACATGGTGGCTCACAACCATCTGTAAAGAGATCTGATGCCCTCTTCTGGTGTGTCTGAAGACAGCTACAGTGTACTTATATATAATAAATGAATAAATAAAAAAATTTAAAAAAAAATGGGGTTCAGAGCTAAACAAAGAATTCACAGCTGAGGAATGCCGAATGGCTGAGAAACACCTAAAGAAATGTTCAACATCTTTAGTCATAAGGGAAATGCAAATCAAAACAACCCTGAGATTTCACCTCACACCAGTGAGAATGGCTAAGATCAAAAACTCAGGTGACAGGAGATGCTGGAGAGGATGCGGAGAAAGAGGAACACTCCTCCATTGTTGGTGGGATTGCAGACTGGTCAAACCATTCTGGAAATCAGTCTGGAGGTTCCTCAGAAAATTGGACATTGAACTGCCTGGGGATCCAGCTATACCTCTCTTGGGCATATACCCAAAAGATGCCCCAACATATAAAAAAGACACGTGCTCCACTATGTTCATCGCAGCTTTATTTATAATAGCCAGAAGTTGGAAAGAACCCAGATGCCCTTCAACAGAGGAATGGATACAGAAAATGTGGTACATCTACACAATGGAATATTACTCAGCTATCAAAAACAACGACTTTATGAAATTCGTAGGCAAATGGTTGGAACTGGAAAATATCATCCTGAGTGAGCTAACCCAAACACAGAAAGACATACATGGTATGCACTCATTGATAAGTGGCTATTAGCCCAAATGCTTGAATTACCCTAGATGCCTAGAACAAATGAAACTCAAGACGGATGATCAAAATGTGAATGCTTCACTCCTTCTTTAAAAGGGGAACAAGAATACCCTTGGCAGGGAAGAGAGAGGCAAAGATTAAAACAGAGACTGAAGGAACACCCATTCAGAGCCTGCCCCACATGTGGCCCATACATATACAGCCACCCAATTAGACAAGATGGATGAAGCAAAGAAGTGCAGACCGACAGGAGCCGGATGTAGATCGCTCCTGAGAGACACAGCCAGAATACAACAAACACAGAGGCGTATGCCAGCAGCAAACCACTGAACTGAGAATAGGACCCCCGTTGAAGGAATCAGAGAAAGAACTGGAAGAGCTTGAAGGGGCTCGAGACCCCATATGTACAACAATGCCAAGCAACCAGAGCTTCCAGGGACTAAGCCACTACCTAAAGACTATACATGGACTGACCCTGGACTCTGACCTCATAGGTAGCAATGAATATCCTAGTAAGAGCACCAGTGGAAGGGGAAGCCCTGGGTCCTGCTAAGACTGAACCCCCAGTGAACTAGTCTTTTGGGGGGAGGACGGCAATGGGGGGAGGGTTGGGAGGGGAACACCCATAAGGAAGGGGAGGGGGGAGGGGGATGTTTGCCCGGAAACTGGGAAAGAGAATAACACTCGAAATGTATATAAGAAATACTCAAGTTAATAAAAAAAAAAGAAAAGAAAAGCAAGAACATCCTCCACTTGATAAACTGCATCTCCCAGAATCCACACCAGAACGACATCACACTAATGCCTTTATCCTAAACTTGAGGCCGTGTGGAGATGGTCTCTCTAGTGCGGTAAGGCAAGGGGGTTGGGGGCGGGAAACAATAGGGATGTGTCTAGAAAGGACAAGATAAAATGAAGCCAATCTCTACACAACGTGGTTGTTTATATAGATAGTCCCAAGGAACCTTCCAGAAAGTGAAAAGAAAATAACAGTACCAAAACCCAGAATGAATGAGAAAGCCCAGTAGTGATGCAGGACTTGAAATGAAGGCCCAAGAATGATGGCCTCATACACCGGCAATGAATGCAGGAATAACAAAAGGAAATCGCGATACCATTTACAGCTATTCAAATAAAAGGCACACGAGGTGGAACTGCAGCCCTGGTGTAAAGTGTTCGTGAGATGCTGGTGGGGGGAATCCAAGAGGACCACGACCAAAGAAATAAGTTGTGATAAATCCACATCATGGACTGGAAGACTGAACGTAGAAGTACAGTTCTCCCACAGTGATATGCATTTTCTAGCAATGGCCCTAGCAAGGTTCTTAAATATAACAACAAATATTTTTTTCCTAAGATAGCTATGGAAAAGTGTTCTCGTTAGCTTTCTGCTGCTGTGATGAAAAACAGTCTGACTAGAGCTGGGTGTGGTGGTTCAGGCCTTTATCTCTGAGTTCAAAGGCAGCCTCATCTATCAACCCCATTCCAGAATCCTGTCTCGGAAAACCAGAAACAAAACAACAAAAAACAGAAGAAAACAACCCACTCTGACTAAAAGCAACCAGGAAGAGGAAAGGGTTCATTTCAGTTCTCTAGGTTCCTGAGTAGAAGCCACGGAGGAGTGGTGCTTACTGACTTTCTCTTGCTTGGATTCCCATTCAGTCAGCTTTCTTAGGACCACCTGCTCAGGGATGACACGGTTACCAATTAGCAACCAAGAAAGTGCCCCAGAGACATGCCTGGAATCAGTCAGTTGGAAGCAATTCTGTAATTGTGGTTCCCTCTTCTCCAAGATCAGCCATCACAAAAGGCAAATAAATTAGAACAACTACATCTTTGTTTCATTTTTATTACCTATTTACTTATTTAGTGTGTGTGTGTGAGTGTGTGTGTGTGTGTGTGTGTGTGTGTGTGTGTGTTTGTTACATAGCACCCATGTAGACATCAGAAGACAATTTGCAGGAGTCAATTCTCTCCTTCCACCATGTGAAGGCCAAGGTGTGTGTGTGTGTGTGTGTGTGTGTGTGTGTGTGTGTGTGTGTGTGTGTGTTACACCCACAGCTTCCCTGAGTTACAGTTAGGTTGTGCCCTAATCATCTCCATTGTAAGTTATTATTGTAAGTTAGAAGTGTGTTCACGGGGTTGGGGATTTAGCTCAGTGGTAGAGTGCTTGCCTAGGAAGCGCAAGGCCCTGGGTTCGGTCCCCAGCTCCGAAAAAAAGAACCAAAAAAAAAAAAAAAAAAGGAAGTGTGTTCACATATCTAATACATCTAGCATCAACAGCTTGTCCTACAACACAGTACCTACTGGGTGTGAGCTGCGGCTCTTGCCACAGCCTGGCATGGTGAGTGTCTTACTGCACGTTGCAAGCCTGGGAAAAGATAAGAATGTTAAATCTGAAGGCCTGATTCTTTGGAGTGTGTATCACTTTTACACGCTGATAGAGTTTACAGATTTAAATGGAATCCTTGCTACAAACTGTCTAGATGCATGTACACATTGTGTACTGCTTCAGTAGCACTAGCTCTGGTTCCCACCCACAGCTCTCTGGAGCAATACTGTCTGGTTTTCTCTTCTGTCCTCCTCCCCCCTCTTTCCCACCCTCCCCTTCTCTTCCTCCTTCTTTTCTTAATAGCCTTGTCAAAAGAACGAGGTAGCTATGCAGCAGAGCCATGGTCTGCCCAGTAACATAATGTAGAACATGTCCATCCCCCAGGAAGACATGACCCTAAAAAAGAGGACTTGGCAATTTGTGGTTATTTGGCATGGGCTCAAAGAAGCCTCTGGAAAGCTCAGGGGCTTTGCTGGGGCTTGGAGCACTGAGAGACTGTGGGCCCAATTCTGAAACATTTGGAGCTTGGAGCCCTCTCCCTCCCCTCTTCCCTCAAGGTCTGAGAGTTCTGTGGCCTCCAACTGGATTTGCTATTCGTCCTCAAAAACAAAACAAACAGAAAACCACCACCGCTACCAACACCACAACAGAAACCATTTTAAGAATTGTCAAAACACCATGAAATGAAGAAATAGAGTAAAATAATGAAAATTACCTAAGCCTGATATGGTGGCACATCTGGATCCTCGCACCCGGAAGGCAGAGCTAAAGAAAGCAGGTATCAGAGCAGCCTAGGCTACACAGCTTTCACACAAAACTCCAACCTCTGGCCTCAACGGGAGAAGATGCACCTAACCCTGCAGAGACTTGACGAGCTGGGATGGGGGTGGGGGGGATACTCAGGGGCGGGGCTCCACCCTCTCAGAGGAGAAGGGGGTGGGCCGTGAAGTAGGGGCAGCAATCAGGATGTAAAGTTAATAAATGAATGGGGAAAAAACAGGGAAGAACTCTCGTTTCTCTTTCAGAGGACCTGAGTTCAGTTCCCAGCACTCACACTGGGTGACTTAACCTCCTGAACTGGAGTTCCAGGGCTTCTAAGTCGTCCTTCCTGGTCTCAGCAGGCACTTACATATGCATGGCATGCTCACAGAGAGACAAGCATGTACACAAATAAAAATAAAGTCTTTTTTTTCTTTTTTTCGGAGCTGGGGACCGGACCCAGGGCCTTGCGCTTGCTAGGCAAGAGCTCTACCACTGAGCTAAATCCCCAACCCCAAAAATAAAGTCTTAAAAAGCTCTTATTGTCATAACGCATGAACAGTGTATTAGACCCTGCATTACAGGTCCACTATCAGTGGTTTGCCTAAAAAAATGTGTATGTGCAGAAGGACTTTTTATTTTCACGGAAATGTACCATACTGTACAGACTTAACCTCCTACCACACACACACACATACACACACACACACACACACACACACACACCCCAATCCTGACATCCTTCCACACCAGTGAGTAGTCCATACAACACAATATCCCATTGTATTGTTGCAACCGTATTCACTCAGCCCACCTCCCAAGGATAGACATCTAAATTGTTTCCAAGTAGGTTTTTTTTTTTCTGTAAACAATGTCACAGTAAACTCTGTTGTAAACAATGTCACAGTAATCTCTGTTGTAAACAATGTCACAGAAAAATTCTGCTGTAAACAATGTCACAGTAAAGCTGCTTCTGCAGTACTGTTCATTTGTCCTGTGGTTTATTTGTTCCTGCCAGCTGTGGAGGAACCCGTCCATTTCCCACCGTACCCCACAGTACACACTCTGTCTCTATCCTGTGGTATTGCTCTAATGTTCAAGGTCTGACAGCATTTTCTGATGACTGAGGAGATGACTGAGGCACATGGCTTTTGCCACGGAGACTGGCACTTTGGCTGTGATGTCTGAGGAAGGTGATGGAGATGGTGGTCTCCTCAGCCCCTTTTGAGACCTGGTCTCACATAGACCAGGTTAGCCTCAAACGCATTGGAGCTGAGGATGACTGAACTTTTGATAGTTTTGCTTCCTCCTTGATAGTGTTGAAATTAGAGTGTGCATGTGCCAGTGTGCCCGGCTTCATGCAGTGCTGAGGATAAAACCCAGGAGCTGGTATATACTGGCAAGCATTCTGTAAACTGAGCCACATCCCCAGTTCCAAGGTGGCTCTTTTAATGAACCATTCCTGCAACATTTGCTGCTTGCACGCACTTGGTGACTAGGTGCCGCCTAGCTACTGGCAGACCGGTGTCTAGGAGCACTGAGCTAGTGGAGAAGGAGCGTTTCCTAAATACAGCTCAATCCGAGTTTGAGTGATGCCAGCCCACAGGGACAGACTCGGACTTTGGACTTCTAGGATGTGGCCAGCAGTAACTACAGAATATCTTGGCTTTAAAATTCTCCTCAAGAGGCCCCATGGCTGCCGCCCTCGATCTGGCGGGGCGCACTCAAGGTTGTACAGCAAGCGAGCGTTTAGCCTATATCTCTAGCCGGCCAATGTGTCTAAGAACCACTTAGAGATGAAGGTGTTTGTCTTGAAACTGGGACAATGCGGGTCTTACGTCTCAGCTCTGCAGTGGGGAGTGGGGACAGCCCAGGACGTGAAGGACAATCTCTTCCTTCTTTACCTTCTCTTTCCTGGCACAGAAGGGAGAGACGCCCTGTTTTGTATCATTTTTTTTTTTTTTGGTTCTTTTTTTTCGGAGCTGGGGACCGAACCCAGGGCCTTGCGCTTCCTAGGCAAGCGCTCTACCACTGAGCTAAATCCCCAGCCCCGTTTTGTATCATTTTTAAAGGAACAGGAGTGGATGGATAATGTCCGATGAGACTAAAAGCTGGAATTTCCGGGTCATGCTTTCTTACGTTCATCATCGTCATGGATAGTAGCCCTACTATGTGCCGACCGCTAATCACTGTGGTCTAGGCCCCTGTGAATGGGTCGCCTCGGTTGATCTTAGCAAGGGGTCTATAACATGATGGGGGCAGCAGCAGCATCTTCATTTTGCTGAGCTACGTACGGTAAACCGAGGCACGGGGCTCCTACCCAAGTCCCCAGTAAGAAGCAGAGGGCCTGGGGAACTCGACCATGGGATTTGGCCCAGGAGCCCATGTCTTCAGCACCATACAAACCACTTGCGTGATCACCACAGTCACTTCATCCACAGGTCACTAAGCAGGGACCAGCGACTGGGTTCCCACGCTGGGGTCTCACCTTGTCCTCTCTACCCTTGTTGAGGTGGCACTTACTGTCCTAGGTTAGGATGCTGGCAGTTTTGGTAGGTTTTCTAGGTCCAAGACAGCCCATACCACTTTCTCACACAGCCCTGGTCAGCCCTGATCACGGAGCTCAGAAGACAGAATGTGAGTGCACACAGCCCCTAGGATCCTCGGCAAGTGATGCCACCCCCACCACCACCCCCCACCCCACCACCTATCTTCTAATTAAGCATTTTGTCAGGGCAAGTGGCTTTTTGTCCTCGACACGCAACTCCTCCTTCATACAGAAGAAAGCAATTTCCTCTCTGTCAAAGTTGCCAATATCTTTTCATTGTTGCTTCCTGGAGCACCAGCCGGCCCTGGCGACAGCATCAGCAGTGAGGTTTGTTACAGCGTCCACTGCCCTCCACCCACAACAGCCTTGCAGAGGCCCCCTGCCTTATCTTCAGGTACAGAGTTCTTAAGTTTTAAAGCCAGCAGGCTTACTTCCTTCAAAAGGGAAGAAGCTTCTAGGCTTTAACCAGATTTGGGGTGCCCATTCCAAATCTGGGCTGAAGGCCCAAGGAGCCTCATCTCCTTGAGAGCAGTTATGGTCCCAGGCCCCTTTCAAACCTAATAAGCTAATTCTTTTTGGACATGATCATTTGAGATGATATAAACATATAAAATAGAATAAAAGTTCAATTCTTGTGTGTCCTACCACACTCTCAAACACACACACACACACACACACACACACACACACACACACACACACACACATCTTTCCAGATTTTTCTTCATATGTTTGTATTCATTTATGCAGACACAGGCATATGGATTTTTGAAGATGTACACTTCTATACACAGAGAAAATAATGTAGCCTACACACATTGTGATTTGAATTTTCTCTTCTATACGATTTAACTGCGTGTCCATTCCCTTCTGGTGAGCGCGTACATGCTGGTCAATAGTATGACTGCGTCTTTCTTCTCTTTATTTCATTTTTCAAGATGGTCATTTTGAATTTGAAACAGGAAGAGCATACGGGGAAATCCAGACAGTGCAAAGGACTGTGGCCATTGACAGGTCCCTAGTGCTGAGACATAGAAGTCCTCTCTCGCTCCTGGACACCCACCACCTAGCTCCCCAGTTTCCTGTGAGTACTTAAGAAGAGTTTTGTGTGCACCGACGTGCATTCGTCAATATCATTTGTGGCTTCAATATACCCCCCCATCTCCTCCTTTTCTCCCTTCCTTTATTCTTTTATTCTGACACAGATCAGCAGGCCTCCTTTGGAAGAGGAGATCACACCCCATGAGGAGTGGCTATCTGGGGACAATAAACCAGGTGCACAGGGTTGAGTGGGTGGGAGGGGGAGGGAGGGAGGGAGGGCCTGTGTGTACCTGCAACTTGTTTCCTCAGGAGTCACCTACATTGTATTTTGAAATGGGACCTCTCCTTGGACCTGGGGCTGGCCAGTGAGCCTGGAAATCTTCTTGTCTCTGCCTTCCCAGTCCTTGGATGACAAGCATGTTACCACACCCGACTTTTCTCGTTGGTGTTGGCGATGGAACGCTGGTATCCGTGTGCGTGTGGCAAGCACCTTACCAAACAAACAGTCTCCCAGTCCAAGACGTAGAGATTCCGAGAACGCTCTAAAACTGGAACGGAGTGGAACGAGAAGGGGGAGGTGAGTCACAGTTTCCTATTTGCTTGTTGACTGAGGTTGGTTTTTTTTTTTTTTTCCTTTTTCTTTTTTTTCGGAGCTGGGGACCGAACCCAGGGCCTTGCGTTTGCTAGGCAAGCGCTCTACCACTGAGCTAAATCCCCAACCCCCTGAGGTTGGTTTTGTTACCTCACGGTCTTCTACTGAAGCAATGGTAGAGCGTAGCACTAAGCCTCACTATTTATCTTTATAATTAAATGGGCTAAGTATCTGCTGAGTGCTTAGATCAGTATCTGGTAGAGCAGGCGCTGCATCAGAACCAGCTCCCCTTTCTTAAGTTATGAGTTAGCATACAAAGCAGTAAGCTCACCGTGGCATTTTTATACATGGAAATCACCATCCACTGGACACTCTTGTCTCTCTTCTGCCTTCCAGCAAATAGTTCCCTATTGCTTTAATGTCACCTGTGTGTGACACATGTGTGTGTGTATGTGTGTATGAGTGTGTGTGTATGTGTGTGTATATGTGTGATGTATGTGTGTGAGTATATGTGTGTATGAGTGTATGTGTGTGTGTACGTGGGTGTATGTGTGTATGTATGCACATGTATAAGTGTGTGAGTGTATGTTTGTGTATGTATATATGTGTGTGAGTGTATGTGTATACATGTGTGTGAGTATATGTTGTGTGAGTGTATGTGTGTGTGTGTGCATGTATGTGTCTATAAGGTAAGATTCTACATATTAGAGAATACATGGTATTTTGTTCCTTACCCCCCATTATTGTCCCTTGGTCCCTAACTGGATTTGATTCTCTTTTAAAGCTTAAATTGACTTTTGGTTAGGTGGATAAAATAGTGGGTGAAAAAGGAGATCTTGAGAAATTAAAAGATTGAACTATATTATATGATTCTCCAACTGAAAATATCTGTGTTCCAGGTGTCCCTGCTAGAGAATTTTCTTTCATTCTACCCCATACTTGTGGCTCTCAGATCAAGATTCGCTAGAAGATATTCCTTGGAAATGACCATTCACGCAGCACCCATTTCAGAAAAGACAAGTTCTTTTTGTCTGTAATGTTTTAAATATTTTTTTCTGTTGGCTTTCCAAAAGTGAAAAAAAAATTGAGCCAAAAGTAACTCAAGTCCTCCGGCCCCGGCGACAGTGACATCCTGGCCGCTGCGGATCTGGTTCACCAAGCTGCCCCGACAGGTTCTGAGTGAGCCCTGGAGCTGGAACTAGAGAGCAGGGTTCAAGTCTCAGCTCCAAACACACTGACACAGAGCTCAGCGTGGGCAGGTCACTTACTCTTGGGGCCTTGGCTTCCTCGGTGAAGTGAGACCCATTATAATACCTGCACGCTCACCTCACCGCGCTGCCAGGAGAGAACCAGGACACAGTGTCCACAAAGAGCCGCATAATTGGTAGAGCACCATACAATTATGGGGCCACTGTTATTATTGTTTTCATGCCCAGACTCTGATTCTGTTATTTTTTTCAGAGGGCCCATTCTCCTTTAGCTAGAAGGGGGTGATAGATGAGTTGGACCAGGTCCTGGGGCCGAGAAAGTGGAGAAAGTTTTCCTAGTGGCTCCTCTATCTTCCTCAGAAGGGCCCTGAAGGACCTCTGCTTATTTCGAGGGGATTCTTAGGTCACTGTGGTAAAGGGTTGGGGGATAAGGGGGGGGATAAGGGGAGCGACCTTGTGGTGTGGTTGTGGGTTGCAGGAACCAAACCAGGGCCTGTGGAGAGCAGAATCCCCCAACATAGAGCGTGTGTTGCTGGTAGGTATGGTCAGGGTTAGTTCCTGGAATGTGATGAGATTTGAAGGTTAAACATGCAAATTAACAAAGGTGAGAGGGCAGGAAAAGTCTGCGCAAAGGCAATGGGTTTGTGAGCTTTGTAGAGGACAGCCGCGTGCATGAGACTGTTAGTAACTTACACCTTATCGTAAGATGAGCACATCTCTGTTCTAATCTGGACTGGGGGTCCTGCAGGCTGCACCTCCACCCTGGAGCAGACTGGGCACAGCCATCGATCACAGGCACTATAGCAGTTGGCCAGTCATCCCTGACTCCTTTTTCCCTAAAAGCCTCGGGATGCATCTTCACCCCCGGCATATGCCTGCCTTTAAACAGTTGGCCTGCCACGAAGGAATTCCTCACTGAAGGCAATTTTGCGATTGGGGTGGGGAGGGTCCACCCTCTCCTCCTGCGACATCCTGGCGTGAGTCCGTGTCATTAAGTGCTTCACCAGTTTTACTATGGAAATGACATATTGAAGTATAAATTGGGACGTGTACAGTATAATTACCAATACTGCATATTCATTTCCTTCCTTTGTCGCTGGTGAGTCCCCGTAAAGGCCTCTTCCCAGCCACGTCCCTGTCCTGAGTGCAGTCAGCTCTGTGTCAGTTTCTTTGGAGGCCAGGCAGGGCTGGAGGGGAAACCGGGGAGGGAGTACCTGCCTTGACCAGGGCTATTTTTGTGCAATGCTGACGAAGCAGTTTGGTCTTCTGAGGTCTAAGGGCTTCCCAGATCTCCCCAAACAGCTCTTGTCACACTGAGTCAGACATGGGAAGTCCCAGCTTGAGACCTCTCTTAGAAAATGTTGATGTAAACAAGCAAACACTTCCAGTGGGGAGGGGCCAGTGTCCCAGGCTGCACCTTCAGGACCCTTCCTGTCCCTTCTCTTGGGATCGTCTTGGAGAAGGAGGTCACAGAAGTTGGTTAGCTTGGCTACCTGCCACTGTTGTGCAGGCAGGCACGCAGCGCTGGGTAACGGAGCCCAGCTCCCTTTTCTGTCCTTCCCCAGGGGAGCACTGTATCACAAATACCTCACTGTAAAGGAGCTGTAGTTAAGGGAGTGGGTTCCGGTTCTAATCACGCCCCGACACAAAGGGAGCAGTCCTGTCCCTTTGGGTTAATTTACCTAATACCTTTGTAACTCCAATTCTGTCTGTGAAATGGGGCTTCTAGTTGTTTCTGTCCATGGCAGTGTTAAAGGGGTTAAAAGCTCTAGTTCAGGGTAAGCATGTGTAACAGTCGTATTGCTTCGTTCTCTGGGTAGCAAAAGCTGAGTCTGAGCTAAGGCTCTCAAAGGTCTTACCCACTCCTGTACTGAACTGTGAGCACAAGCCCAGGCTAGCCTGCTGGATGATAAGAGAGCCCGTGAGTCAGTCAGCCTTATTGTCTCAGCTGAGGCCCCAGACAGGTAAGAAAGACTGGCCAAGATCAACAAATTACCCCACAGCTAATCCATGGATGACCACAAGAGCATGCACTCGGGGTGCTATTCTGGCCCAGAGGAAGCTCCAGATCAAAGGGCAGACGGGAGAGCTGAGCGCGCGTGGATTATTTAAGGCATTACATTTTGAGCTGACTTGTTACGCAGCAGCAGCATATACATGTAAGATATATGTAAGAGGCTAGCAATGTAGTTCCAAATTCTGTCTGCTGCCTAACCTCCTGACATATTGACCATGTCAAATAAAGACACAGTAAGTTATCAGAGCAAGAACACAGGTCCTAGAGTCAGAAGACAGACAGAAAGACAGACAGATGAGTTTGAATCTCAGCTCTAGCACACGTCAAATTATTTAATTTTTAATAAGTTATTTCTCTTCCATGGGAATAATAATAATAATAATAATAATAATAATAATAATAATCTCTTATAAAGTATTGAATAAAATAGGTGATGGGGAAAAGTTTGATACCGACAAAACTCTTCCCTTTCCTTTTGCACGATGATTGAGATTCTCTCTCTCTCTGTGCGTGCGTGTGTGTGTGTGTGTGTGTGTGTGTGTGTGTGTGTGTGCGCGCGCGTGTGTGTATGTACACACTGCTAAGCTTGGTCACCTGACACTGAAGAGGAGACACTCATTATGGCCCCTATTCAGAAGCACAGAGGAAGCATTCTTCTGTTAGCCGATGACAGCCGAATGGCAAGTTCAGAAATCTTGTGTTCTTGTTGGTATTTACCATGTTTGCATATATATCGCATCATTAGATTTTACTGTGGCTTTAAAGGCTCTCTAAGTATCAGCATTATCCCCCTATCCAGCATTATCCCCCCTATCCAAACCTGAGGAACCTGGTGAGGATGAAAGGCTCTCTGGAGCCCCCAAAGCCCATGCTGCTCCCCAGTCTATCAGTGCTTACTGTACAACCCATTAGGAGCCCCAAGTATCAGACAGGCAGTATCTTCTACTGTTCAGGTAATAGAATGGATAGAGCTTAAAATGCAATTCTCTCGGCCCCTTGGTAACAAACCAGCTCTGACCTGCACACAGCATGGAGGTCTTGGGCTCTTCCGATCAAAGGATCTTTTTCCTGGGGGGTTTGGAAATTTGTGGGGAGAACCTCTCTTTGTCTTCATCACCTAGTCTCAAGGAGCATCATTCATGCCCCATGTGTCCCAGAAGCACTGAAGTCAGCCCGAATACTAGGGTTCTTCCTCTATACAAGCTAACACGGTCCTGCCCGACAACCCTTGCACGGTGTGTTTTGGCAGCCAAGTCTTTCAAGAACCGTGGTATTTTCTGGTAAGATCATCAGCCCTTTTCTAGGAAGACCACAAGAGAACCAATACTACTTCCTGGCATTGCCTAGAGCTCTCAAGGTGGGCTGTGTGGGAGCATGGGCTGAGAGGAGGCCTGGGGGGGAGGGTTATGAAGTGTGAACGAAACAGTAACTATGACCCTTTCCTTCTAAGACATCGAAATTCAAAGGGTACAGATCCCTAGAAATGGCTTTCTCAGAAAGCCATCACTGAGAAGTTGGTCAAGGGTTTAAGAGCTGTTCAGAGATTTAACTGTATGGTGCTGCACACTAGGCTTGGGAGTTGTCCCACCACTCGGCAGAAGGGGTCGGCTGAATACGCCGTGCTCTACCAAGCTGCTGTACCGCTATGGCACCTGATATTACGTTAACGGCGAAGTGTAAGTGGCTCTATGGTAAAGTGCATGTGAAACAGTTCCAGGTAAATGAATATGCAAAGCAGTTTCTGAGCCTTGATCATATCTGGGTAAAATCTTATATGCCAGGATTAAAAGCTACGGGAAAGCCTTTTAAAATAAAGGTAGCAGTTTTATTTTTTTTTAAGGTAATGAGCATTGTTATTGTTTTTAATCACGCCTGATAGAAATCTGAAAGACAGTGAGAGAGACTTGTGCCGCCCAGGGTCCAAAACCTCATCACTGAAAAGAACAGGAGCGTGCACCAGTGAGGAGGGGAACTGTGGTTATTTCAGTACTGAACGCCAAGGCCTGGGAATACAGCCCAGTGGGGAGCACAGGGTTCGGGTCCAGCAAGCAGGACTACAAGAGAAGACCTGGACTTTCAGCAGTTTAAAGATGAACCAATGCTGAGCTGGCAATGTGGGGGACGCTTCTAAGGACCCCAGATGTAAAAACCCAATCCAAGACGTTCAGCAGCATCTACGACAGAACTTTACGCCTAGAACAGAGCAAGCCAGCACACTGGAGGAGGTTAGGGGGCAAACAGGGCTTCTCACACCCTTCAACTACACCAGCAAGTCAGGCACTCATTAATCACCAGAAAGACAGGGCGTCCAACTGTGTGTGTGTGTGTGTGTGTGTGTGTGTGTGTGTGTGTGTGTGTGTGTGTGGGAGAGGTACATGCACATGTCAGTGTACACATACTGATGGGTGTATGTGGGTGTGGGGGTCAGAGGACAACCTTGAGATCCCCCTATCTAGACGTCACTGGGAATACAAATATGAACCCCCACATTCAGCTTTTGATGAGGGTTTCTGGGGGTCAGAGGACAACCTTGAGATCCCCCTATCTAGACGTCACTGGGAATACAAATATGAACCCCCACATTCAGCTTTTGATGAGGGTTTCTGGGGTTCCAAACTCAGGTAGTCACACTTGCAAGTGAACTGTCTCTCCAGGACCTGTTTAAAATATATATATATATATATATATATATATATATATATATATATATAGTGAGTTCCTGTGTTTAATTGTGTGTGTGTGTGAGAGAGAGAGAGAGTGTGTGAGTGTGAGTGTGTGTGTGTGTGTGTGTGTGTGTGTGTGTAAAGGAGACTGGTATCTCTCTCCCTCTTTTTTTTTTTTTTTTTTTTCCGGAGCTGGGGACCGAACCCAGGGCCTTGCACTTCCTAGGCAAGCGCTCTACCACTGAGCTAAATCCCCAACCCCTTCTCTCTCCCTCTTAAGCTCCTTTCTTTCTTTTTTTCTTCTTCTTTTTTTTTTTTCCAGAGCTGGGGACCGAACCCAGGGCCTTGTGCTCACTAGGCAAGTGCTCTACCACTGAGCTAAATCCCCAACCCCTTAAGCTCCTTTCTTTATCTAGTACCTTAAATTACACATTCAGAAATGTAACGGGTCTCTCCTCAAACCTTTCTTTAGCCTGAAATGTGTAGTATGCAGATCCCTGGGCCCTATACTTCAAGAAACACTAAGCAAAATGGCTTTAATTTATTTTGAAGTTTAAATCTTAGCCTGGCTCTTTGCCTATGTGCCTCTTGAAGCTACATGGGTCGTTCCTGTGTTTTAAAAGGGTGATTGAAGGCAAGAGGGAGTGTATTAGGCCTCGGGCCACTGGGGAAATATCAACAGAGTTCTTTCCCTAGGACTTTGTACTGACTTTATGATGCCATCCTGGGAATATGTGACCCCTTGTTCTGTGTGGACTGGCTCAGACCAACAGTCACAGGGGAGGACAGGGACGTAAACGTGAGCCCTTTCTGATGCTCCATCTCTCTCAAAGGGCTCACGGCGAGAAAACTGCAGGCTTTAGTCGATGAATACGGTAAAACAATGAGAGATGCTCCAAGGCAGCCATGTAAATACTGTGGAAGTTAAGGCAGAAGAGAATTAGGGAGTATGGAGGAGGAGGAGGGTGTCGAGGAGCAGGAGGAGCAGGAGGAGGAGGAGGGGGAGCAGGAGGAGGAGGAGCAAGAGCAGGAGGAGGAGCAGGAGCAGGAGGAGGAGCAGGAGGAGCAGGAGGAGGAGGAGGGACAAGCTCTGGGATAAGTAGATGATGACCTACCAGGCAGTGTCCAGGCAATAATTACATCCTCACAAAACCCTGTGAGAGGTATTATTTTCCGCAGATGAATGTGCCGCCAGAAGCTTCAGCTACGGAGCACAGCATCACGTAATGATGACTTCATGTGGGTCTGGCTGACTCTGAACCATGCATGGATGGGGCAGGGTTTCCCCTCCTTTGCTCAGGAGGGTAAGACTCTCCCAGGTGCCCTCTGGGTGAGTCACTTCCCTTCATGTTCCTTGTCTGTGGAAGCAGGGCTGGGCTCCCGACTTGACACCCGGAGGCTCCGCAGAGCTTAAAGATTCTTAAATACCCAGAAATCACTGGTGAGTCACTGTGTCTTACTCTCTAAGAAGAGCAGGGGCCTTACAAAGAATAGCCATTTGTGGACAAGATCTAAGCCTTTGTGAGAGTTGGAACAAACCCAATGCTTAAAACAGCCTGAGATCTGTCTTCCTGGTTTTGTTTTTGGGCTCCTTATCTCTTATGTCTGTCAGAAAGCTTACAGTTGCTAAATGGACCATGGAATAATAATAAAAAAGTGTCCTTTGTTAACTGCTTAAAACAATGCTCTAGGGGGGCTGAGGAGATGGCTTAGTGAATGAGGACACCTGCCACCAAGGCCAATGACCCAGGTTCAATACCCAACACCCAGGTGATGGAAAGAGAGAACCAGCTACTGCAAGGTGCCCTCTGACCTCCACATGCTGTGCGTGTGACAGTGTGCACGTTCGCACACACACAAATAAAGTGTAATAAAAATGCTTTTGATCCCTGATGGCCCTGGTGTTGCTGCACAAGGAATAATCCAGAAAGAAAGCAAAGGTGGGGGAATCTCTTGGGAAAGCCTGGGAGGGCCACATCCCAGAAAACCAACTCTGGCCTATTTCTTATCCCTGACACCGTCTATCAGGAAGAGGAAGGATTTCCTTTCAGATTCTGGGACACTAGACAACTTTTTATATGGCAATGACACACCCACTTTTGTCCTTAGGAAAGTGTCTATGCCAAGTCCAGAAAATGGGACATGAGTACTGCCCTTCCTCCCCTCCTGGGACAACAGTGAGTCCAGGACCACAAAGGTGCCAAGGGCATCTCTAAGAAAGCCTCAGGTTCACCACCTCTCTGCTGTCACAGAATCAACTGCTCAGGGTTGAGGACATTGGTGGCAGTTCCCCAACCCTTGGAACTGAACAATTTCCTCCTCTCTGTGACTACTCCTGTCTTCTCCGCAGGCCTGTAGGCTCTATGGGGCCCTTCTGGAATGCTCTGACTCCCAGACTTTAGACTAAATATTTCACAGCTGTGGAAACAGGCTCCTGGCCTGTGGCTAGTGTCCCCACTGGGAACAAAGTAAAAGACAAAAAAAAAAAAAAAGAAAGAAAGAAAAGAAAAGAAAAAAGAGGGGGTGGCCCATTCTACTCAGCTCACACAGATAAACTTAGCCTTGGGCTCTCACAATAGCTGCACCACAGAAACTCTGGGAAATGGATACTAAAGTTTCTTCTCTTTTCACAGATAACAAACAGGGGCTTGGAGAGAGTCCACCCGAGAGGCCGGAAGAACACCAAGACAGCCTCCTCTAAGGTTTTGAGCCCTCAGTAGCTACAGGGAGGGAAGGTACCTCAAGACAGCATTCTATCACCCTCCGTTTGACCACAGCTGGCCAACAGGACACTTTCGGGGTCTGGGGGGGTCCTTTTCCTCTGCAGCAAACAGGGAGCAGCCATTCCAGCGTTTGTGGGGCATGTGTTCCATGGATGGAAAGAGAGGGGCTGCGGTTGGTCACCAGAAGACCTTGACTTGGATGCCGGCCAGCAGCAGAAGGCCTCCTAACTGCTGATTCAGGCGGCACGTAGGTCTGGTGGAGTGACTCAGCAGCTCGCTCTCCTCTCACATTCTCACAGCTATTTCATGCTAGTGAGTTACTGAGGGCCACCAGCTCACCTGCTCCCGGTCCTTTGCTCGATACACTGTTCCTGGGGCCTTGTGGCATTTTCGACATAAGAGGTTGTGAATTTGGGACCATGGTTGTCTAAGGGTTGGGGAACATCCGATCTTTTGAACTGCGTGATGTGTGTGTTGGATGGTGGTATGTCATGTCTGCCTCCGGATGCCTGTAGGACCAACACACACACACACACACACACGCACACGCACACGCACACGCACACGCACACGCACACACACACACACACAGAGAGAGAGAGAGAGAGAGAGAGAGAGAGAGAAGCTGTGATGCAGCAGTGCCCCTGAGATATACACATCCAGGGGCTGCCCACGTCAGTCAACCCGAGAAAGAACGTGGAACAACTCTCCCCTTCTGACACAAGGCCTTTATTGAGGACAGCGTCGAGCCCCACACTGCACTCTTATCTACGCTGCCATCACTAAACCTACTGACCATCTGGGAAGTAGATGCCTGCAATTAATTACTGTCCCCACATCACAGAGGAGAAACCATTAAGTTACTGGATGAATGCGGCTGAGAGAGCGAGCAGCTGGGAGCGCCAAGGCCCCTGCCCACATCTGGCTCCAAAGTCTGCCTTCTTAACGGTTAACTCCATCTTCCCTCAAGAAACAATGATGATGTCCCGTTCTCCCGGGCAGTCAAGAGATGCTGTAACTTGCCTGCCTGTAAGAATTACCTGAGATGCTCCTTAGCGCTCTGGTCCCCAGGCCCTCCCTTCTGAGCGGGAGCCGAGCCTCCAGGGAGGCCCTCTGTGTCTGCGGTTACCTAGTACCGCGAGTCTGAGAAGCCTGAGAGACGCTGTGCCCGATGCCCTATCAGGGTTCCTAACTCCTGGGTGGCCTGAGATTTTGAGATTCTATTTTTAGGCAAGTCCTTCCTGAGACACTGTGTCAGACTTTCTGGCACCTTCTGACAGGCTCCAAGGCACCTGGGCTGTCTTAGGAGCCGCCCCGATGCCCCAGAGATACCTGGAGCAGGGCTGGGAGGAGCCACGTAAGGGTGGGGGAGGACGACCACGTGTGCTTTAGTTTCTGGTTCTACTGCTGAGGACTCAGAGATTCTGACACCCTGAGGCCCACAGTACCGAGGGAGCCCATGCTTGCTCGCTTGTAACCTCCTTTGCCCTTAGTGAAGCACGTGGGTGAAAAGAGGGCTGATTCCCCAGTTACTTTGGTAATGGTTTTGGGGAAAGAGGTCCTGTCCCCTCTGAAGTGCCCGCGGTTCGAACTCCTCTCAAGTGCCCCGTTGACAGTGGCAGTTTCCAGGCTCTCACTGAGGCTTGCTGTGCCAACAAGGAGACCACACCCTCACTACAGGTTCTCCATTAATCCTCATGTAAGTTTCCTAAAGTAAGCGGCACGATTTCTTTCGCTCATTTTACAGATGAGCTAACAGGCCTGGAGAGGGGAAATTCCCCGCCCTCAGCACCATACTGACATAACTGACCGAGGCATCAGACCATGATAAGGAGGTTAGACGTAACAAACCACCTTGCAGTCCCTCAGAGCCGCAGAAAATGTCATTTCATAACCTCCATTTGGATCACTAAGAGTTTTGCGTGTGTTGGGGGTGGGGAGGAGAAGGGGAGTGTTGTTTTGTTTCACCATGAAGACCAAGCTGGTTTGAACTCAACGATCCTCCTCCATCGGCCTCATGAACGGGGTGCACAGGTGGGTACCAAGTTCCAGGTCATCTGCTTTTTTTTAATGCTTAAAGCTGTTACTAGCTACTCATTACAGATATTTGCCATGGCCAAAATACAAGAAATGAGGTCCTGTGCATGTACTGATTGGGTTAATCCTATCGACAACCACACAAGGTATGTATGATTATTAGGTCAGCCTATAACTGAGATAGCAACCTTGGGGAGGCTGGCTAAGTGACGAAGGCTGCCGTGGTTTTAAATTGCAATCTTTCTGTACATAGGGGTCATCTTGACTCAAACAGAGCATAGAGGTATGTGTGTGTGTGTGTGTGTGTGTGTGTGTGTATGTGTGCATGTGTGTATATGTGCATGTATGTGTGCATGTGTGTGTATGTGCGTGTGTGTGTATGTGCATGTGTATGTGTGCATGTGTGTGTATGTGCATGTATGTGTGCATGTGTGTATGTGTGTGTATATGTGTGCATGTGTGTATGTGTGTGTGCATGTGTGTATGTATGTGTGTGCATGTGTGTGTATATGCATGTATGTGTATGTGTGTATGTGCATGTGTGTGTGTGTGTGTGTGTGTGTGTGTGTGTGTGTGTGTATGTACTCTATTTCAATAGACATGGGTTTTGTTCAGGCCCTTTTTTGAGGTCCAGTTCCTGGTGAACAACACTCAAGGCTTAGATTGTTGTTTGTGTATGTCACAACACCAAAGACTTGGCTTGCCATTTCCAAGTTCCAGATTCCAGCCGGACAGGCTGAGGTGAGGGTCAGGTATGCCTGTTCATGCTTTCTAACGCATCCTGTTGTTAATGCACGATCCCTTGTCTTGTCATCTATGGTTCGACATTTGCCCTTTTGCTAAACTGTGAGCCCGTGACCCTGAGTTTGAGTCCAGGGAAAGAACCTGCAGTTTTATCACCAGGTCATTAAGTTCTGAACTTTTTTTACATCAGCCACCTGTTCAAAAGCAGATTCCTGGGCCTCACTCTGAAAGTCGTAGAGAGGCAACCCGGTACTGTTCTTAAAAAGGTCACCAGGGTTCTTCATGGCATGACCCACTGACAAAGACTACAGACCTCCCTGCTCATGGTTAGAGTAAAAAAGCCTCTTGGTAATCCCTCATGTTTGGGACACCGTGTGAGGGTAGACTCCCCAGGGGTGTGGACCTAGTCAGTGAGTACTTATGGAGACAGTGCTTGGAGCAGCTTGCTGGCTGTGGCCCCCCTGATCCTGAGAAGTTCCTAGTGTTCAGTCAGCTGAAACTTCCTCCCTGTTCTGGGTCTGCTCACTGGCCTCTGCTGAGCTTTGACCTGTGTGCTATGCAGGGAGACCAGACCAGATATGTCATAACAAGGCACAGTCCATAGCTGCAAGGGACCTGGAGCCTAGTTCAGAAGATGGACAGTTAGGAGAGAAATGTCACTGAGCCTGAGGTATTTGAAACCAGGGAATGAGGACGACTAAGCACTGTTAGGGATGGAAACCATGTGTGTATGTGTATGTGTGCATGTGTGTATGTGTGTGTATATGTGTATGTATATGTATGTGTATATGTGTATATGCATGTATATGTATGTGTGCATTGTGCATATATATGAATATGTGTATGTATATGTATGTGTGCATGTGTGGATGTATGTGGATATGTTGTATGTATGTATATGTGTATGTATATGTATGTGTGCATATATATGAATATGTGTATGTATATGTATGTGTGCATGTGTGGATGTATGTGGATATGTTGTATGTATGTATATGTGTATGTATATGTATGTGTGCATATATATGAATATGTATATGTATGTGTGCATGTGTGCATATATATGAATTTGTATATATGTATGTGTGCATGTGTGGATGTATGTGGATATGTTGTATGATGTATATGTGTATGTATATGTATGTGTGTATATATATATGTGTGTGTGTGCATGTGTGTGTGTGTGTGTGTGTGTGTGTGTGTGTGATATGAAGGTTCCTGCAGGGAAACCTGGGAAGTGTGGGACTAAGGAGCTTGATTCTCTCAGATAGATGGGTGTATTGTCTAAGATGGAGAAGGGACAGGCAGGTTGAGTTCATTGGCCACAGGCTGGGTATACTCTCCAAGGGACACTTGGACTCTACACAGGGAAAGGGGGAACCAGTTTGGGCTTGGGGATGATCACTTGTGGGTACCACAGCTTGTGAACGTGCAGTGTCTATGTCCCTAGCACTGGGTTTATAAGCACATGCTACATGGTTAGTTTTCTCTTTTATCAGTTTGGGGTATCAAGTCGGGTCCGCACAACTGCAAATCACTTGATGGACTGAGCTACTCCTACTTTAAACAACAATAACATCCAAAAGAACAAAGCCAGGCTTTGTGGCTTGGCTGTGACTTCACTACATAGCTCAAGCTGGCCTCGAAGTCAGAGATTGTCCTCGTGCGTGCTGAGATTACAGGCCTGGAGTACTGCGCTCACAGGAAGCACGGTTGCTGTCACAGCCTGGCATGCATGTGTGTACACATGTGTGTTGTAAAAATAGTGTGTCCTGTTACTTTCTGTTTTATCTAAATCCTTTGTTTTAGAGCTGGTTGTAACCCACCAGCTCCATAATAGCTTATGCTTCGTGTTAAAACAAACAAACAAAAACCAACCTCTCCCCCCATCCCCCACACAAATTAACAACAAAAACTGAGTGGTACAGCCCACTTTAGTTGAGTGGCAGATTCGTGGTACAGCCCACTTTAGTTGAGTGGCAGATTCGTGGTACAGCCCACTTTAGTTGAGTGGCAGATTCGTGGTACAGCCACTTTAGTTGAGTGGCAGATCCGTGGTACAGCCCACTTTAGTTGAGTGGCAGATTCGTGGTACAGCCCACTTTAGTTGAGTGGCAGATTCGTGGTACAGCCCACTTTAGTTGAGTGGCAGATTCGTGGTACAGCCCACTTTAGCTGAGTGGCAGATTCGTGGTACAGCCCACTTTAGTTGAGTGGTAGATTCGTGGTACAGCCCACTTTAGTTGAGTGGCAGATTCGTGGTACAGCCCACTTTTGAATTTCCTTATGCTCACTTACATTTGAAACGCAGCGTTTCTCAAAGTACACTCCATGTACGACCATCACCGTTCCACCCGGATTGCTCTCCACAGCAGTTCTGTGGGCAAGTACATTTGGGAAACGATAGTACACATGGTATGTGACATGTCACAGTGTACTCGGCCTTGTTAGCGTTTGAGGTCTGCGTTGATGGAGTTGATTTTCTTTACACATTTTAGCCACAGAACCACTTTACATTTGGGCGAGCCCCTGCTCCCTTCCTCAGGGAACCCTGATGTATGAGAAAAACCACCAGTCAGGGCCCTTCTGTTTCACTTCCTCCACTGTCCTGCCCACCCCTGCTCCTGCGAGTCCAGGAAGGTCCTTGTGAAATTGGGAGGGAGGGCCGCCGGAACACATGCACAGTGACCCTGTTCCTACTTCCCATATCAAGTCCCAGAGAGAGTCCTGGAGTCTTTGGGACGGGTAATTGAACCCAGGGAAGGCCTCTCGCATTCCAGGCAGGCTCACCACCAAGTTACATCCTCAGCTCCACCTCGCCCTTTTTCGTTTGAGTCAGGGTCTCACCAAATTGGCGGAACTGGTTTTTAATTTGGTCCAGAGTGCAGTCAGGTCTTAAATTTACAATTTCTCGGGCCTCGATTTCCCAAGTAGCCTCGTCAGCAGGCCTGGCCGCGTCTTACTTTCTCACTAGATGATGGCTCCTAGACGTCATTTCCTGTTTGTACACAAAGAGCTTCCTTGCTCCTGCGGTCTCTCTGTGTGTGTCATGAATGTGTCATTACACGTGGGTAGCCATCTAGTGATGACATGGGCTGTTTCCAGGAGTTCTGCCAGAAATGAGGCTGCAGTGAGTAACCATGCATCTAAGTGACTGAACATGTGAGCGGGCATGCAACATAAATCCTCACAAGTGGAGATGCTCCCTCGAAGCCCAGCACTTCCTTAGGGCTTGAAGGGCACTGTCTGGTGACCCTCTGAGGTCCAGCTGGGATCTCAAGAAGAGATCTTGTTTGATGTTTAATCCCAACCGACTATACACATTGGCCCAGAACTCAGGAAGCATGGAGTGCACCACTGGTCTGTCTTCAAACAGCTGTTTGACGTCATCAGTGGCTGCTGACAGACATGGTTTCTTCCAGGGACAGGCTCCCCCATAATTGTCCAGTCCCAAGTGGTCAGCACCAGACACATTTGCTTGCCAGCAATGTATAAATGGGTTTATCAGGTTCTATATATGTGTGTGTGTTTGTGTATGTGTGCATAAGTGTGTGTGTGTGTGTGTGTGTGTGTGTGTACAGTCAAAAAAGAAAAGGTTATAAACTTAGACAGGGCATGGGAGGAGTTGGCAGGAGGAGAGGGAGAGGCCAGGATCGATATACACGCAGTGTTTATCTATGAAGCTCTCAAGGGGAAAAAACCGTCAAATGCAAGTAAATCTTTACCCCAGCAACTGTTTGACTCAGCTAATTTGTGTGCCCAAGTCAAGTCCTTCCACTCCTCTTTGTAAATTGGAGCTTCTGAGCCCCACAGTTCAGATGTGTCATTGGCTTTCTCAGAGGTGAGTCGGGGCTTCTGTGAGCATTGCTATATTCTTTAGAGACGAAGACTCTCTATGCAGTCCAGGTCGGTGTGGTCCTCCTGCCTCAGCCTCCCTAGTGCTGAAGTGGCAGGTATAACAGGTATGTAACACCACACCCACTCAGCCACCACACCGGACTTGGCACTTTCTTGCAAAATTAATGATGTATTCTTTTGTCCCAAGACCAGCAATCACATCCATTGGCGTTTTCACAAATGAACCGAAAGTTTATGTCCACACTGGAGTATGTGCATCCGGGTTTATGGCAGCTTTAGTCCTTGTTGTACAAACCTGGAAGAAAACCGAGTGTCTGTAAATGAGCTGAAGAAAAACCTGTCATGTATCCAGAGAGTGGAATAGTATTCAGCTCTGAAGGAAACAAGCTGTTTGGCCATGAAAAGACATGGAAGAAACATGAATTCACAGTGCTGGGTGGAAGATGTCAATCTGAAAAAGGTTCTGGACAGTGACGCCAGCCCTGCGGCCTTCTGGGAAAGGCACTGTTCTGGGATTATTAGAAGACTCAGTGTGGTTGCCAGGGATTGGGGGGGCAGAGGGATATATGAGGCACAGGGAATTTTTCGGGCTGTGAAACTGTCCTGTCTGATGTTCCAATGGCGGGCACCTGACCACCACCAAAGCCCAAAGACTTTGTAAAACCAACCATGAGCCCCAATGTAGCCCTCAGACTTTGGAGGGTGATGGTGTGTCCACGTAGTCCCATCAAGTATAAGGAAGGGGCCGCTCCGGTTGGGACATTGACAGTGGCAAGGTGTGCAGGAGCCTTGTGGGAAATCTTGGTGCCTTCGCTCAGTTTCATGGACCTTGGGCTGGGTGTGGTGCTGCACACCAATGGTCTGGGGAGAGGTAGGAGGATCATAGCAAATTCAAGGCCACCCTGGGTCTACATGGTGAGCTCCGGGTCACCTGGGCTACATGACAGTATCTTGTCTCAAAAACAAAAACAAAAACAAAAAAAGCAAAAAAAAAAAAAAACCAGAAGTAATTAAAAAATGTTTGTAACTAATTTTTAATAGGGCCTTTAATAAGGGCTTTAATAAATGTGAGACATATATATGTAATTCATCGACCACCAAGTTAGATATAACTCAAATTGTATGTAACTCACTTCTTAAAGAGGAGACCTTTCGGTGGATTTTAGTAAACTCAGAAGGCTGCACAGCTGCCACCTGGTCCGAAACCGTTCCTGTCACTCCAGTGAAATCCCACACCCGTCATCAGTCTCCCTACCCCTGCGCTCTCCTTGCCGTGGTAGCCACACATCTTCCTGTAGTTCTGGATCTGCCCAGTCCAGACATTGCCCGTGGATGCAGGGGTGGGAGGACCATGCCAGGACCCTATAGACGCTTGTCCAAACCGTCAGATAATGAAGTCTCTCGTGTAAAATGGGCTGAACCTGCATTTACCTACACACACCCCTGCCCCTGTGTACTCTAATCATACTTGCGTTAATCATGATGCACAATACACCATTGATACTCATAATCTTTTAAAAAATTTTTATTTATATGAGTACACTGCCGCTGTCTTCAGACACACCAGAAGAGGGCATCGGATCTCATTACAGATGGTTGTGAGCCACCATGTGGTTGCTGGGAATTGAACTCAGGACCTCTGGAAGAGCAGTCAGTGCTCTTAACCGCTGAGCCACCTCTCCAGATGCTTAAAATCTTAAACCTTTTTTTCGTTGTTTGGTTTGTTTTTTCTTTTTGAAGCAGGGCCTGCTATACAGTCCAGAGTAGCCTCAAATGGCCGCCATTCCCTCCTCCACCCCGCAAGCACGGGACGGCACACATGGCAGCACACGTTCGCGCCTGGCGACAGACGCTTATCCCGTGTTTCCGTCCAGGGTTTTCTTGAGGCAGCTCCTAAGCCTCGATCACCTGTGTTAATTTTTCATACGGTACGGAGGCGGATCCGGTTTCGGTCTTCAGCATACGGCTCTGTTTGCCCCAGGTCGTTAGCTGAAAGATCTCCTTCTTTCCCTGTCGAGCAGCCCTGGCATCCTGTTGAGAATCAATTGCCTCAACCGGGCGGAGTTCTGGCAGCCCAGCCCAATCCTGCTGGTCTGTGGCTCTGTGTGCCCATCCTCAGGTCGGTTCGCACGGTGCCGCCGAGGACCATCGCTTCTGGTAAGTTTTACATTTGGGAACTGCGTGTCCTCTCCGCTTCTTCTCCTATGTTTTGCTGTTTGTTTGTTTGTTTGTTTGTTTGTTTGGCTAATCTGCGTTCCTCAGATTTCACATTAATTTCAGGACCAGCCTATGGATGACTGCATAGAAGTCAGGTGGGGATTTTTGTATTGAACTCATAAGTTATAACAACAAGCTATTAGTATCTTCCAGCTCTTTCTCGGGACAGTGGGGTTGAGTGATGGAGACGTCTTAGAACTTTCAGTGTGAAAGATCACTTGTCTATGTGGACAGACAGACAGACATAAGTAGAAATACTTCCATTCTTTCTTTTACAGGCTGAATGCCTCTCACTTCCTATGGTCTCTTAGCTCCCCTGCCTTGACGCTCTGGTGCAATGCTCAATCAAGGTGGCACCAGCCGACGGCAGGCACTCGCTCCTGAGCTAAGCGGGGTAAGCTTTGCATACTTCTGCCATTATTTGTGACTTTGGTTGTGTACTGTGTTGTTGTAAATTTCCTAGGAACCGTGTTTAAAAAAGGCAAAGATCAACAGATGATGTCACTACAGTTCATTTAAGCCAGGATATCATTCCTGTGTCACCAGTATTAAAAGTCACTACGTCGTTTGCTCACCAAGTCTTTGAAACAAGGTCATGGGTTAGACTCTCATCATAACTTCGTTCAGAGTCTCCACTCCAAGTGCTGGCTCCTTCCACGTCAGATAGCACAGGCTTAGACTCTGCCTGGCTCACCACGGTGACAGCCAGTGTTTACAGTTAACACGGCCCAGGTACTAAGACTTTATTTATGCAGTTTCATTGGTGACCATAGAAGGAGACGAAGCACCAAGAGTAACAATTTTGCCCAAATCATCTGGCTAGGGACAAGTACAACTGGGATTCCAACCTGGGAAGCCAGACTTCAGAGCTAGAACACTATTTTGTTTTTCAAGAATTTCAGTCAGACACGGTGGCGCACGCCTTTAGCCCCAGCACTCAGGAGGCAGAGGCAGGCAGATCTCTGTGAGTTCCAGGTCAGCCCGGTCTTCAGAGCCAGTTCCAGGACAGCTGCAGAGCCACACAGTGAGACCCGTTTCAAAACAGATAAACAGAAGGATTTCATTATAGGGTTTATTAAATAAACTTTAAGTAGATTATTCTGGTTCTCTGATTAAAAATAAAAGTTCTTAAGAGATAAATTAATGATGTGGAAAATGTCTCTATCTTCTCCTGCATTGTTAATTCTTTCCTTTCTCTTCCTCCCTCCCTCCTTCCCTGCCTTCCTCCCATCTTCGTTTTAAGATTTTATTGAGGAGGGAATAAGTTCTGTAAAATGCTCGTCTGGTTATAGTAACTGATTAGCCAGCGCACATCCGACAGACTGTTACATCTCATCACAGAAGAGGGCTGGGCTCGTGAAGCCCCATTCTCTTCTGAGGGTCTGGTGAGACTTAATGATGGCAGAGAGAGGGGAGGTCACGTTCTTCAGCATAACCACTGACAGGTTGTCCTTACTCCAGTAACTTCCCTAACTAAGCTCAGTGGGACACACACACACACACACACACACACACACACACACACACACACTTATATATACTCATATACACACTCACTCACACATTTACACAGTCGTTCACACATACACTTACACACAACCACTCACACACATGCTCACACATTTATACATGCTCACACACTCACACTTACATAATCACGCACACCCACACATTCACACTTACACATTCACACACACGTTTATACCTACATATTTATACACTCAGACACACTCACATACAGGAAATTCAGAGGGTTTCAGCAGGAGAGGGAGTGGGAATGAGACCGAACAGGGATGGAGAAGGATGAAAATTCATTATAAACGTGGAAGAAACTGTCAAAGAATACAGAATTAAATGAATTTTAAAAACTGCAAAGCTTAAAACCTACTAAGGAAAACAAAAAAAAAATCAGACTCCTTGTCACAATCTTCACTCTTTTGATATTTGATATATATAATTTCTTTTCTTTTCCAAGTCAGAGTTTCTCAGTGTCCTGGAACTCGGTCTGTAGAAGAGGCTGGCCTTGAACTCAGAGATCATTCTGCCTCTGCCTCCCTCCGGGGCCAACGGTGTGGGCCACCACGCCTGGGTGATATATGACACAATTAACTCTTTGTTTTTAATAGCAGAGTTATTGAGGTCTAGTTTGCATGCCACAGTTTCACCCATCTGAAGTACGCACTGGGCCAGCTTTTAGTGTTGCACTACTCAACCGTAGGAGGTTTCATCATGTCTGGGCGTGGGCGCTCATCCTATTTCCCGGCCCTGCAGAAGCACCTACCTCCTTCCTGTTTCTGTGTGTGGCTGAGTGTGCTGAGTGGAGGTGAAGCTGGGCGGAGGTCCCTCGGGACCGGCGTCCTTCACTTAGATGTTTCCAAGGTTCACCTGTGCGTGACATGCATCCAGGCCCCATCCCTGCTGGTGGCCCCATCCTGCGGGGTCTACCCTTGGTTTGTTCAGTCAGCCTGTGATACACATTGCTCTATTTTCCTCTTAAAATAAGGTTTGTTTTATTTTTATTTATGTGTGTATCTGTGCTCCATGTGTGCACACGTGGCTATGAAGGCCAGAAGAGGGGGTGGGATCCCATGGAGCTGCAGTTATAGGAGACCGAGTTTCCTAACGTGGGGCTGGGAACCGAACTCGTATCATCTGGGAGAACATTCGCTTTTAGCGACTGAGCCATTTCTCCTGTTTTCATTTCTTTTTTTTTCTTTTTTTTTCTTTCTGTTTTCATTTCTAAAAGGATTTTTATTTGGGCATTTTGTTTTGCTTTTTTTTTTTTTTTTTTTTTGAGACATGGTGTCACTGCATAGCCCAGGCTGTCTTGGAACTCAGTCCTATTGCCTCATTCTCCCAGGTGGTCGGATTGCAAGAAACACTGAGTGGATAGTGTGTGTGTGTGTGTGTGTGTGTGTGTGTGTGTGTGTGTGTGTGTGTGTGTGTGTGCGTGCGTGTGTGTGTGTGTGTGTGTGTGTGTGTTAGGGTGGCAGACAGACAAGCGTACTCATACAAACATATAGGGAGGCCAGGGGATGATGTCAGGTGTCTCTCTCCACCTTATTTGATTGATTGATTGATTTTACTTTCCCACTTTTATTTATGACAAATATTCCTGATTTCTTCTGATCAAAGGGTCTTTGAGACAATTCTATCAGCCTTAGCTGCACGGAGAACAGAATCATCTAACTTGCCCATTCTGTGAATGGCCCCATAGATGGCATAGGTTTTAAACTGGCCATTAAACCAGCCTCTGAGCCTGTCACCCTTGGCCACATTCATCTGGATGGACTCGTGGTCCTTGGCACCAATGATGCAGTTGCTCTAGGAACATTTCTGAGGCACGTACAGGTCCACAAACTTGCTGGCATGGTTCAGCAGGTTGAGGCAGTGCCTGCTCTCTCTGGTCTCGTGAGAGTGCAGAAAACTCTCTACCTTCTTTTTGATGCAGGATTTCTCACTAAGCTCAGAGGAGCTGCCTGCCTCCCCACTCCAACACTAGGGTTGCAGGCACAGCCCAGCTTTTATATGGGTCCTGGGGATTTGAACTCAGGTCCTGCTGCTTTCACAGAGCATGTACTTACCTCCTTTACTGAGTCCTTATTGCATATTGCTGAATGAAGGAAACAGCCAGCTCATCACCTCATGGCCAGTGGACAGTCTGGGTAATGAGCCAAAGCAGCCTCAGCAGGTGACAAGGAGCACCAGTGCGACCGTGCTTCCCCGAGGGCTGTGGCCTCCTGGCTGCCTTAGGCACCTGAGGATCCAGTGTAGATGCCGGGGTTCCCTTCCTAGAGCTTGACTATGCAGGCGACATGAGCTCTAAGAACCTATATGTAGTTTATTTATTTGATAGGGTCTCACTGTACAGCCCTGGTCGGCCTGGAACCTGTGTAGGCTAGGCTGGCCTTGAACTCTGTTCCCACTCCCTAGTGCTGGGAATGAGGGCATGCACCACCACACACAGCCTAGGAGTCTGTGTTTGCTTTGTCACACAGCCAGTGCCTTCCAAGGAGGCGAGCTTGTCAATGGCAATAAGACCTGATTGAGGAGCCACAGCCCCGCTGGGGACTAAATGTCACATGCCAGCAATAAATAAATAAATAAATAAATAAATAAATAAATAAATAAATAAGCAAGCAAGACTCGGTGCGAACAGACTGTATTTTGTGTAATCCTACACTTCACTTGCTCTACAAAACACCGACCTGGAGGAAGGTATTTGTTGTTTGTTGTTTGTAGACAGGGTGGCTGGCCTGGCCTTGAACTCACAATCCTCCAGGGTGCTGGGATTACAGGCATGCACCATCATGCCCAGACGAGAGAAAGGTTCTCTTAATTAGTCCTTCTTTACAGTTGGGTAAACAGAGTCTGCAGGGAGAAGGTTGTATGGGGTCTTGAAGCTCCCGGCAGGCTGCAAGCCACGTTAGGCTCTGTTCCCCGCCCTCCTATCCCTTCCAGCCTTGGAGCTCTCCTGTAAGTCGTGCTGCTGGGAGGACAAACAAGAAAGGAGTAAGACAGACACTTGGTAGGTGTGTGGAGTTGGTGGACTCAGGGACGGGCATGCTGGGAGAACAGTCAAATTGGGGGTAGGGGTCACTGTGGCCAAGCCTTTGAACAGCCCCTAAGCTCCACCCTGACCCTGCTGAGGACCACACTCCTTTATTTACAGCCCCCAAGATGCTCTCCCATGCTCCCAGGGGAGTCAGATCAGCAACCGCTCTTTCAAATCGAAAGGAATCGATTTTGCATGCAGCACCTCATTGAGCTAACGTTTCAGTGATGAAACTGAGACATCAGATAGCTTGCCCCAAATCACACAGCAAACAATTTACAAGACTGAGATTCGAGTTTCGTTTCTATTTTTCTTAAAACTCATTCTGTTGATATCTAACGCCCACTGTGATGGGGTTAGAAGGTGAAGACTTTTGAATGTGATAGGGCCATGAGAGCAGAACTCTCAGGCTGGGATTGGTGCCTGGTAGAACAGAGGGAGAGGGAGAGGGAGAGGGAGAGGGAAAGGGGGAGAAGGGGGAGAAGAGGAGGGAAAGGGAGAGGGAGAGGAGAGGGAGAGGAAGAGGGAGAGGGAGAGGGAGAGGGGGAGAAGGGGGAGGGAGAGGGAGAGGGGAGAGGGATAGTGGGAGAGGGAGAGGGAGAGAGAGGGAGGAGGGAGAGGGAGGAGAGGGAGGAGGGGGAGGGAGGAGAGGGAGGGAGGAGGAAGGGAGGAGGGGGGGGAGGGAGGGAGAGACAGCGCTACCACAGAAGACTGGATGAAAAGCTTCTCTGAGTGAGTCTTCTGCCTCTACTACTGTGAGAAAGAAGTTTCTGGGGTTGAGGATGTGGCTCAGAGGAGAAGTATATGCTGTACATAACTTGTGGGACCCTGGGTTCATTTCCCAGCACCTCAAAAACAAATAATTACAGAGCCGTGTACTTTAGAAAAGAGGCTTCTGTTTATAAGCCACTCAGCTCGGAGCGTTAGTCATAGTGCCCGGAGCAGACCAAGGCGCTAGCTCAGTACCTTTCCTGCTCATGATTAACAACCGAAGTCAGGTAGTTGACCCGGGAGAGCGCCTGATGAAAGCTGACCATCCTTGTCCGGAGTGTCTGCCCCAAGCCCACTCCACTATTTACAGCAATGCCAAGCCCCTGGTTAACACATCCGGGTCTTACTCCTGAGGAACCTCTCTCGGGGCAGCTCTGCATGATCATAATAGATCTTTCAGAGACAAAGGCAACAACTTGAAAGGGTTGGTTTATCACCTCAGTGGGCCTCTTTTCAATAGGCCCAAGGGGACCAGGAAACCATCAAAAGCTGAGGCTGGGAAACCCAGCTTCCTGTGTCTGGCCTCAGTTCCCCACCGCCACCGCCACCACCACCGTGACCACTTAAAATAAGAGCAAGTTCAGCACACGCTACCCCCTCCCCCCCATTCCCTCACTCCCACCCCACCCCATCCCTGCACGCTCTTCTCCTGATTTGTGTCTGGGCTTCCTGTTGATCCTGAAGATTGTTTTCATTTCACGGCGTCTTAAGTTCTGTTCATAGCCCACTGGGTACTTCCCCAGCTTAGGAGGAAATAGCATCTAAGAAAGAAGGCAAAGTGAAGGTGAAGGTGGGAAGCAGCAGGGTACAGAGGTCGACCCTGCCTTTGTTCTCTCCCCATCCCCTTTTGCCCACCAGTGCGGCTGCCTCACGGAGCTGTGGTCCAGACTGCCAGCCTGGCAAGGCTCTGGACGAGCGCGCACGCTTTCCCGCTGCGGGTTGTAGGGGGTGTACCACCTCTGCGGGAGAACAGTCCACAGGACCGGAACTCTGGGGAGATAGAGCAGGAATGCCCTTTTTGTTGTTGTTTTTTGTTTGTTTGTTTGTTTGTTTGTTTTTTGGTTTTTTTTTTTTTTTGGTTCTTTTTTTCGGAGCTGGGGACCGAACCCAGGGCCTTGCGCTTCCTAGGTAAGCGCTCTACCACTGAGCTAAATCCCCAACCCCCCTTTTTGTTGTTTTAATAGATTTCTATTTACTCGGAACCGAGACAGACTAGTTTTGATAGGGAATAGAACACCTTAAACTCGGATGAGATGGATGTGTGGGCAAAGTGCTTGCTGTGCGAGCCAGCGAGCGCTATCCGGTCCCCAGGATCCACATACTTGAGCTGCAGGGTGTGATCCGCAGACTTACCTTTCAGAAGCTGGCCCGCTTTGAGTGATTGTCGTACAGTTCCAACTGGGTTCTTTTGCATTTCACTTTCTGGAAAGTACCCTAGTCAGCAGTTAATTCCCGGGAGATTAATTGCTGTTGGAATAGTTACTAACACCTGGAAAAGACCCTTTAAACTTCACAGAAGCTGGTCATCTGGAGGTGTTTGGAAGACTTTTGTTGTCATTGTGTTTTGTTGTTGATTTGCTTGTTTGCTTCTGAGACAAGGTCTCATTATGTTGTTTTAGTGGGCTAGAACTTGCTACATAGACCAGGCTGGCCCCACCTCAGAGATTCTCCTGCTTCTTCTCCACAAGTGTTGGAATTAAAGGGGTGTGCCACCACACCCGGTACCTTTGGAAGTTTTTAATCCTACCAGGCCCCCTGGCAGAACTGGACGAAGCTGAGGTTCTTGGTTGGTGGGCTGAGTGTTTCGAAACATAGCTTGTCAAAAGTGATCGCTCTCCCTTCTCCTGTCAAGGTCAGGCCAGGCTCCCCAGGGACTCAGCAGAGCCCTGGGCTTAACTTTTCCATTCCCCACTGCAGCATCTGCTGGGGCTGCTCAGGGTCGGGTGGACTTTGTAGTGTCCCTCAGAAGCACAGGGAACATTTCCTCTCCTGACTCCCTCCTTTGCACAATGTGCAGCCTCCGGGGTCTCTGTGACCTTTCTGGTCAAAAGGAGAGGTGACTTCCTGGGGCTGTAGGTCCTCTTAGGAGTATCCCCATCCTCTAGGTCTTGGGTGACCTTAAGAAGTGTGTTGCTGTTTCTTGAGATCAAATGTCTGGTGAGTGGCAGCCTAAGGGAGATGGGGTTCATCTTGGCTCACAGTTTGAGGGTGCTTTCCATCCTGGTGGGAAAGGCACGGCAGCGGAACTGAGGTAGTCACATCAAAGCCACAGTCAGGAAGGAGAAGTGAACGCTGGTGTTCAGCTCTCTTTAGTCAGTTTGGGACCCAACCTCACCGATGGTCCTGCTCACGTTCAGGGCGGGGCTTCCCACTTGCCTCAAGATTTTCTAGAAACATCCTCACAGATATGTTTCTGCGCTGGTTCTGAATCTAATCATGTTGATAATAGCTATTAACACACAGAGGTTGGCTGGCTGTTCTCTAAGCCCCGTTAGTCCTTATTAACTTTGACCTCAGAGCTTTGGTTGTTGAGCATTCCAAAGGGAAGTCATTTTATAGGTCTTGAAGAGGGAGTGGTGGATCTCAGCCTCAACGCTCAGACAGAGACTGGACAAGAATAAAGGAAATTCCGATGTCCCTGCAGCCCCTCCCTGAGATGGACACTACCCTGTCCCACTCTCTCAGCTTCCCCATGCTAGTTTGTGGGTTCTTGGCTATACTGTAAACCAGGCGGGAAGCAGACAGGATGATTTCCTATTCTCTTGGCTTAGAAACCACACATCTGATATTTATTTACTGTCTGAAGACTTTAGAATGTTCAGATAGAGCCTCCTAACCTGGCCCACGAAAGGATAAATGTATCTATGTTGCCCCAGAAAAGACCTTATATCTGGCAATCCCCCTCCCCACATAAGCACACATAAGCACATGTGCACACATGCTCACACCTGCACTTGCACATGAACACATGCACATGCTCAAGCACACACACGCATACACATGCATGAATGTGCACACGCACACACACACACACACATGCACATACATGCATGCACACACATAGCCCTAGCATGGGATCAAATGCTCTGTTTTGAGTTCCATAACTTCTTTGTTGCTATACATCAATTTTTTCTAAAAAAATTATCTATTTATGTTATATATATGAGCATATTATACCTGTCTTCAGACACCAGAAGAGGGCATCAGATCTCATTACAGATGTCTGTGAGCCACCATGTGGCTGGGAGTTGAACTCAGGACCTCTGGAAGAGCAGACAGTGCACTTAACCACTGAGCCATCTCTCCAGCCCACTATTCATCATTTTTAAAATGTTTTCACACCAACCTTTTGTACCACTGGTAACTCCTGTTGTCTTCTCTCCTGTCATGGGCACTTAGGTTATCTCTCTTTTGAAACCACTTTCTTGAGCTGTAAATCATACATGGTCACTCAGGTTGCTCCCCAGCCAGTTTTGAACCACACACAGACTAGTCCCTGGACACAGGAGCTAGTGATCCCATGAGTATTCCCACATGGACCTTTACAGAAGAGTTTCACCATCACACAACACCCAGTCCCCTACAAAACATGGAACCGGATCCAGCCGCCACACCTGGAGCCATGGAAGGCTGTGGAGAGAAAGGGACACTGGAACAGATGATAGCAGAAAGAGGAGGTCTTGGGATCTGAATGGTAACTGCTTAGCCCTGATCCTATCAAGAGGGGATGCTCATAGCACGTGCAAGTGCTTGGCATATACCCTGCACGTGGCAGACGCCCTTCTGCCCACACGAGCTAGGTGAAGTCGTGGCAAGAAAAGAGCCCATGTGAAGGCCTAGGCGACAGAGCAAGGAGCTGCGGTGGGTGGCAATGTGGAAGTAAAGCCAAGAGGCAGGCGGGACCAAATCACTGACGACAACTACCTTGCATGGAAAGGAGGTTAGATTTCATTTCTAAGCTAAGTTACAGGGCCGTGAGGCTACAGTGAGAGGACTGTGAGTTGTGCTTTCAAGAGCTCTTTCTTGAAAGCTGAGGCTGGGTGGCAGGGCCCAGACTGGGAGCAGTAAGGGGAAAGGGGTGGGAGTCTGAGCGGGCAGGAGGAGGGGCGCCAATGAATTCATTGTTTAAATGATTCAGGTGGGCAACAGGTGTGTAGACTAGGCCTCAACAATGGCCAGGAAAAAGGTGCCAAAAGGGAGATTTCAGAGATATTGTTCTGGGGTTCAGTGGCCTTATGACCTCTGAGTTACATTCCAGGGCACCTGCCGAGATCAGGGGGAGGGATGGCAGGTCTACCTCCATACATACTTCACTCTCCCAGTTACAGATGAGGGAAACCGTGCTGAAAGGAATCAGCTCTCTCTGAGGAGGACTTAGCTGCATGCTGCCTGGGATGGGCCTGGAGAGAGAGGAGAGATTTTAGGTAGCTGAGAAGGTGTAGGCTTCTGTGGGCCAGGAGGAGGCAGGAAGGGACTCCCCAGAGATCCCAGGAGAAGCAACGGAGGAACAATTTTTCCAGAGAGAATGGACGTGTCTCTGATCCTGTCTCTTCCTCAGGCTACTAAGTTTGGTAAAAAGCTGTGTATCCCAGTACAGGAGGGGACGTGGTACATAGTCCCAGGCCTAGAGCAGGCAGTTGTTTTCTCCTCACTCCAAGCTCCATTCTGCTGGGGGCCAGACTCAGGAGTATGGGTCCCAAGACAGTGGTTAAGGCTAGACACTTCCAAGCAGCCCTGAGCTCTTTTAGTCTCTGACATCAGCAGGACCGCAGGGACCTCAGGCCCTTGGTCAAAATAAGAGACTCCCTGGTGCTACCCAGGGCTTCCCTCATAGGAGGGGCTGTCCATTCGAGTGGACAGGATATAAAATTCATCCGAGATAGGAGCTTGGGACTTCTCTCTTGGCACCTGGGGATGGCGACATCCAGAGTGGAGTACCAAACTGGGGGGGTAGGGAAGGAGAAAGTCAAGCTTTCCTCCACCATTCCACTCAGGCCACACCTCCTTCAAGTGCCTTTGTCTGCCTGGCCCTGCTCACTTGGCTTAAAGTTAGCAGAGACCCAGATGGGGACATGGTAGGAGCCATCTGGTCTTCTCCCGAGACCCCTCCCAATACCTTGTCCCAGTGAACTCCCTCCCCTTCATCTCAGACCCAGAGTCTACCCTGTTTGCTCTCTGTTGATTAGGCAGCCCCAGTACCCTGCACACAGAAAGCTAGCCATCCAGGCGTGGTAGTCCCCACCCTTCCCTGTGTCTCTTTCCTCTGCGTGTGGGGGAGAGGGAAGGAGGAAGAACAGGAACCTGCAGTGTCGTCTCCAGCTAAAATGACCATGGCCATGGTCTCTGTAGCCATCTCAGCTCATTCTCCAGCCCAAGCTGGAGCCCTCAGGTGGAGGTCGGGGTGAGAATGAGAGGACTGGAGTGGGGTAGAAGCCTGTGGTGAGGGGTGTTGCTGAGACCATGGGCACAGGCTTGGCTGTCAGGAGCACAGTTCATTGGGTGACTCAGGACCTGGCTTAGTTACCTTTCTGGGCAAAGTGTTACAGGTGTGTCAGTGGTTCTACCTGAGTGAGGGCAGGGCTCACTCTTTGGCCTGTGGGAGACTTCCAGCCACCTACAAAGAAAGTGGAAGAGGAAGGAGACAGGAAGACGCGTGGGTGGGGGTGGGGGGGATGGGGACAGCAGGTAGACTCCAGGAAGGGTCTCGCCTCACAGGGCGCCTTTAACTGACATCGGGATGCCTGGGGTTGGGACAACAGAGTGCCAGGAGTTTAGCTCGCATTTGCCTTCTGTCCCAGTGTGGAGACCATGAAGAAGGTAGCTCATCCCTACTTCATGGCCCAGAAAACTGAGGTCACGAGGCTGTGTCAGGGCAGGGTGTGTGGCTCCAAAGTTCACCTACTTCGAAGCCACAGCCTCTGCCTTGCTATCCTCTGGGGCAGAGTCTGTCCGGCCTAATCACAGCCCAGGGCACCTGGCACCCAGCACCCTTTTACTAGGCTGGGCTCTGCTTCCTAAAGGACACACGCCCGATTTGTTCTAGAAAAGCCTGTCTTGCTTCAGGGAATCACATGGGCTACCTGAGCAGCTTCTAGGGCAGGAGGGCGCTGCACTGCCCCTGTGTTCTGGATGGGGGATGGGAGGAGGCAAGGCAGAGATGCAGAAGGGCAAAACGTGGGGACGATGGGCACAAAAGCCATGGCTCTTCTCAGAGAGGCAGTGGCTCGTGGGACTCGGGAGTCAGAGACAGCAGAGTTGGAATTCCCACCCCACTTAATCATGGCTTGGGCACAGTGTTCAATCTCCGTGGGCCTGCAGGTCTTTACTCGTGAACAGGGTAGGCGGCCATAGCCTGACACCTTCATAGTCCGAGGAGTGTGATGGTCCAGATGGCATTTGCCAAGCCAGGTGCAACGCACAGCAGCCTGGGGCTGGCTGTCATTTCCGTCCACCCTACCACTAGGCCACCTCTCCAGAGCCCACGCCTGATGCTTTCAGGGGCTCAGGGTGACTTGGTAACAGGCCATTGTACAGAGGTTGGTTCAGGGGCTCACAGGACAGACTGACACTGACTCAGGCCTGGTCAGCAGGCAAGATATAGACTCACCCTGACCTACTCATGAATGTCATATATCCTGGAGCTTCCAAGGAAGGGGCCAACCCAGCTATGAGGCAAGCTAAGGTCAGTTCTAAATTGCTGGCTTTAAGGCCAGGATGAAGGTCTGATATAGTCGGCCAGTGGTAGGTTTACAGACTTGGTGACTCCCAGGGTCCCTCTACTCCATGAAGGGTGGCTCTGGCCCATCCCGTGAAGTGCCTGCTGGGATAGGGCAACTTGCCCAAACACTTACACCTCATATCCAGGCCAACCAAGACCCAATTGCTCTACGGGAGTAAAGCCTGGAGCCTCTGCTGATAGCTCCCTTTGCTCTCCCACCGCCCAGGGAGGGGCCTGAGCCACACCCAGAGACAGCGCTGTCTGGGAGCCAGATCATTGTTGGCAACCAATGGGTGTCAGAAGTCTTAAGTCTCCCCTAGGTATCGGGTCACACTGCTCGTCTCCCTACCGGCAGTTTTTTCCTGCCGGGCCGCTTTGGTAAATTGACCTTCTTCATTATGCCTGCCTGCCTCTGGATCCAGATTAATAGGTCAGTAGGCAAGCTTCTTACCTGGGCTTCAGGCCCACAGTAAGAGTCCTGGCCTTTCAGCTTTTAACATAGGGGAAATTCTCTGTGCAGACACTTGTGCCTGCGACGAGTACCGGTGGAGAATGCTCCAGGCATGAGCCCTGGTAAAATGAAAAGAATATCCGACAGAAACGTTTGTTTCCGGGGGGACGGGACTGCCACTGCTGAGAGGAAGTGGAAGTGGGAAGTCAGCCTTGCTTCCTGTCCCCCAAGTCCCGACGCTAAGCTCACACCAATGCGAGCTAGCCCTCTCCTGGACCAGCTCCATCTCCCAGCTGAGAAGACAGGCCTTTAGAAGAAACATTGTAATGGCTATGGCCAGAGTGGGGAGAAATCTATATTTGGAAGCACACACAAGTTGAGTGGGTGGTTCCCTGGCCTTATCAGGTGCCCACAGGACAGCAAGGCACCAGGGCCGATGGGATGTCCTATCTCCTCCGTGCTGGACTTGGCTCTGTCCCCATACGAGGGAGGAGGGCCTTGCCCTCTCACCTCTGGGCTCCGCAGCAGACTGCTCTGTTGACCCTATGGGCTTCCACGGTGCCAGCAGCCATGATGAGGAGCTCGATGCTTCTCCAAGCCGGGGGTTAAAGGAGGCAAATATGGGTAAAGGGAGACACAGGGGTACAGCTGGAGGAGGTTCCACGCCCGTGTGGTCTGTGTGTTACAAGCACATCCAACAGCTGTCAGAACATCTTCATATGCTAATCTCATTTCTCTCTGGTGGCAGAATGGCCTTGGCTTAGACAGTCAAAGCAGTAAGTTCTCGGAGACTCTGTTTTCCACTGAGCATGGGAGGGGTCTTGGGTTGATGTGGATGATATGCTCCTCTGTCACTGGCCCCGACCTTGAGCAAGCTCTTCCTCCTCTCCAGAGCTCCACTTTCCTCATCCTATGAATCCAGCCCCACCATGGAAACCAAGTACACACAAACACCCATGACACAGAAGAGATCCGGCTTAGAGTACCTTCCCTCCGCTCTGCTGTCACCTAATGTCACTGATTGGTGGTCTGAATGAGAATGGCCTCACAGGCTCATAGATGGGAGTCCTTAGTCATGACTTAGTGGTTCTATTTAAAAGGATTAAAAGGGTCAGGAAGTATGTCACCAGGCCCAGTGTCTCTCATGGCCTTGTCGTGCTAGCCAAGGCTAGCCTCTCGAATGCTGGGATTACAGGTATGCACTACTTAGTGGCTCATTTTTGATGGATAAAACCTGCCTGAATTGAAGGCACATGACTGCTGCCCAGGTGCTACGGTTTCCATTTTGTTCTTTACTCTGGGAACAACCTTGTCAGAAGGACACTAGAGAAAATCAGGAGAAATCCACACAGGGAACATCTACTGTCCACCATCAATACCAACAATGCTCAAGCCTGGCCAGGTTCTCAGATGGCTCTGGCTGACATCCTAGCTGCAACGTCTTCTGACTTCAACCTCATCGAAATCGAGATACAGCAGCAAATGTGCAGTCTGACCTTACGTGTACACCAAGTGTGGCAGTGTAACAACTTAAATCTTCTCAAAGAGTGGCAGGTACTCTTAACTGCAGAGCTCTCTCTCCAGCCCCCTTCAGGGCGCATTGTTTAAACATCTGCATTTCGGAGAGATTTATTACCTAGCATTAGATACCCACTGCCTTCCAAAGAGGTTTTGAAATTGAATAGGTAAAAGTAAAACAGGATGGAAATGGGGGTGGGGGGTGGGTGGATCTGAAGATGACTGGTGTCATAAATGGTGAAGGATGACGTCATAAACGGTGGGCCAGCCCAGGTGTATCCCCTAGAACCCCCCAAGAGGTGGAGACAGGAGCATCATAAATATAGAACTGGATGGTGGTTGTGGGTCGGCTGTACCAGAAAATGAAGATGAAACACAGCTGTAAGCTCCTGGAAGCCGGGACAAGAAGGTTGCTCTCTTCACAAGGACAGCAACTCGACACAAGGCCTCTGGATAAATAGGACTGACTGCACAGTAGAATGGCTAATACCTCAAAACTGCCTACCTGCTCAGGTCACACTGAGCATCTCGGAGATGGCAAACACAGCCGTGCCGATGGCTCACTTCCATAGTGAACGTTTCCTGACCGATTTCAGGGACACTAGGCATTATAAAAAAAGGTACTGCGTCGTGAAGACATCACTTTAGACATAGGTAGCAGACAGAAAACACAGTAAGAACAAACAAGGGTTCATTGTGAAGGCTTATTCTGCTTCTTACTGAACGCCCCTGTGGTGTCTACCGTTTCTGGAATGTTCATGCACATGCAAACATGATATAAACTGTCTCCGTTCATTACAGATAGTGGCTTTTCTGCACTCCGAAGTCTACCATTTGGCATTGGTGTAACTCAGTATCTTTCAGTTGGCACAAGTTGTGATCTTTAAAGTCTTCCCTCATCAAAGGTTCTCATTGAGACAGTGTGTTGTTGCTCTGCAGCCCTTTGCTCTGTAGCCCTGTCTGGTACCCTGCAGGCCATCTTGGCTCCGAACTGGTAGTTTTCCTCTGGTTTCAGGATCCCGAGTGCTGAGGGTACAAGTGTGTCCTCATGCTGGTTGAAGAGTCGAGGATTAAGTCACATTCTACCGCCAAGAAAGCACCTTTTTGGGGATTGCGAGGGGGGTATTGAGACAGGATCTTCCTATAGTCCTGGCTGTCCTGGAACTTACTCTGTAGGCCCGGATGGCCTCAAGCTCACAGTGATCCACCTGTGAGTGCTGGGATTAAAGGAGTGGCAGCACATGTTAAAGACATACTGTTTGGGTGTTTTTTTTTTTTCTTGTTTGTTTTTTCTTATACATACAAATGTGTGTAATATATTAAATTTCAAGGCAAATTTGGTACCAGACGGTAGGAAAGACTTTTTCAAAAATTTCCCCATTCTATACACAACCATTAGACTATGATATATACATAGGTGTTGTGGCTTGGCATAGTGTACACACTTTTAATCCTAGTACACCGGAGGCAGAGGCAGGCAGACTTGTGAGTTTGAGGCCAGAGTGGTCTATATAGTGAGCCTCAAGACAGCTGGTCTACAGAGAGACTGTCAAAAACAGAAAAGCAAAGAGACCAAACCCAACCCTTCCCCCAACAAAACCCAATAAAAGAAAACAAAACTAAAACAAGGGCAGCGGCATACTTAGCTGCCTGCTAACACAGGCCTGTGATCACACCACTTTGGAAATGGAGGAAGATCTGGGGTTCACGGTTGTTCTCAACTGTGCATCTTAGGCTAGTCTGGGCTCTACCACACTCAAAACCAAAACCAAAATAGGAGGAGGATGGGGAGGGGGAGGGGGAGGGGAAGGAGGAGGATGGGGAGAGGGAGGGGAGGGGGAGGGGGAGGATAGGGAGGGGAGGGAGAGGGGGTGGAGGAGGGGAGGGGAGGGAGGGGGGAGGAAGAAGACGAGGAAGAAGAGGAGGAAGAGGTAGCCCTATCAGCAATCAGCCCAGCACTGATGTGGACCTCTTTCTGACCCTTCTCCAGACTGTTAGCGGTCTGCATTAGCAGTCACCAGAGCATCTCCAAGATGGAGACCAAGCAGACTCATGCCAGCCTGCTCATAAGCCCTCTTTTAAAGAAATGTGATTTTAATTATAATTGTGAAAATGTCTTTGGCTTATGTACATGTCATTAACATATAACCAAGGTGAATCATGTTACCAATCTCGAGTAATAAAAAAGACAGTCTATTTTTGGCCCAGCACGGTTGAGTCCCTGTTTGTCTGGAGCTGAATGGATGGCGCTGACTGAGGACAGGCTGGTAACTCAGGTACTGCTCAAGTTCAGCAAAGTCTTATTTTAAATTGTTATATTTTTTTGGGGGGTGGCTATTGTATTATCACAACTTTATTATAAAGAACATACAAATAAAAATCATCACACAGTGAAACTAATCAGACCCAAAGTTTATATACACCAGTGAGCTTCTATCTGTTAGACTTGACTTATGCTTTTGCTCTTGAGCCAAGGTTTCACTTGCCCAGGCTGGACTTGAACTTGAGATCCTCTTGATTCAGTGTGTCTGAGTGCTAGCCAATGATAGCACTCAGAATGCACTGAGCAGGGAGAGGTTACTATGGTGACTGCAAATATCTTCCTCCAGTGGGGCCAAGTGGAGAAGGCAGCTAGAAGGTGGGGGTGGGGGGTTAGGGGGTGAGGGGTGCGAGCCTGTGTGGTAACCCTGGTGGCTCGGCCACTGTGTGGACACACGCCTGCAGATGCAGATCTGCTCTTGCAGGGTAGCCTCCAACATCGGGCTGGGGGAGGGACTGAGATGTTATTACTTGGGCAGCTGTGGCAACACAGGTCGGAGGTTTCTGACTCGTGGCCGAAGCTGTGAGCACAGATGGTTATGAAGGGAAGGGTGAGCCAGAAGAACCCAGGCTCCTTCATAGCAAACTGGAAGCCCTGACCACGCTGACCCTCTTCTGCTCAGCAGTGCTCCTGAGGTGCATTTCCAGTGCTCTATGGGAAATGACTTCCGGACACTCAAAACTAGTTAGGAGAGAGCAGAAGAGCATCCCCACAGCTCTGGGTAGCACTTGGCCTTTGCTCAATTAGTCTTTCCTCTGGTGTAACACCGTTCTGTAGTCCAGCACCTCGTTATCACATAGGCCACTTCCTGTGAAAACCCAACCAGGCCTTTCCTGCCTCCGAAGTACCATCTACATGTTCACCTGGCTCTGGTCTTCAGGACTAGCACATGCTGATGGAGAAACTGAGGCAGGCACCTCGCTTCTCTTTACAGCACTTACATAAAGTCGTTAGCACCCAGCAGCCAGGGCCGACTTGGCCTGGTCTCTGGTTCCTCAGTGGTAACCAGATCTTCATAGGCAATTTCCGTAAGTCTGAGTCCCTGTTGTAACAGCCGTCCCTGTGCACCCTGTCCCTTAGACCTGAGGTCCCTTAGACCTGAGGTCCGGCCTTGGTTCTCACCTTAGCCCGCAGAAAAGCAAGGCAGTGCTGTTCTTGCAGCTTCCTCTGGCTGGGTCTCCTGCCGCAGCCCTGTGCTCTTACTAAGACACTGACAGGACTGGAGCATCCCCAGCACAGAGAGAGCACTTTACCAGCTGCCACCGTGGGTGCCCCTCTGAGGTTCTGGGTCTCACTTGTCGGCCTGAACTTGGTGAGTGGCTCTTTCACCTCACGCTGGCCTCAAACCTGACCTGCTCAGTGAGTGGGAACCATTCCAGAATTGCCCCAGCCCGTCTGCCCCCGTCTGCCCCGTCTGCCCCGTCTGCCCCGCTCTGCAGTTAACTGAGCCACACTCGCTCTTTGGCAAGTGTATGTGCACTCACTCTTGCTCAATATTAACCTAAAGGTCAGACGGAGCCAAAACACTTTATACACACAATCCTGACTTAAAGCTATTTAAGGAATATTTTCAACAAAGCCTCTATCATTCTTTATATATGTGTATGTATGTGTATGTGTGTGTGTGTTTGTGTGTGTGTGTGTGTGCGCGCGCACGAGAGAGAGAATATGTTTGTTTTAATTTCAAAAAATGGGATGTGATCTCACAATGTATATAAGTAGAGAAGCCTGCAAACCTGAGAAATTCAGAAGGAAAAGAGCTTTACCCATCCCTACCTCTGTGGATTGGTGAATTATATTTGGGATACATTCTTGGGTTTCTTTTCCTCAAATGACCTTTCTGTCAGTTCAAACAACTAAAGCTGGCATTCCCAGTAGCAAGCAGGTAGAAAGTGATGTCTGACTTGTTAGTCTCGTAAACTTTGGAAGTTTTGCGTGTGCTTCAACGAGTTAGCTGTATCTACATGTTCTGCCATAAAGCTGGGGCCGTCCACTCTGGAGTCATGTTTGTCAGCGCTGCACTCCACCCTGCATTACCCAACAGGAACAGCCCAATGGCAGCACAGAGCCCTAGTTTGGTGGGGACCTTCGCAGGCGACAGCTCAGCTCGAAGGAGGCGGCTTGTTTGGATCCTGTCTGTGAAGCAAAGCCCCTCCCTCCAAGGGCGACAGCCTGGCCAGCAATCACTGGAGAGGCCCTAGCACTGCCCTGGCCATAGGGCTGGGCTGCAAACCTTTTCTTTTTTAAGTGAAAATCATTTTTGTCACACAATACATTTAGATTGTTTTTCTTCTCTTCCGATTTCTCCAGGACCCTCCTGACTTTCTTACCAACCCAACTTTGTCCTCTCTTAAAAATGAAACAAAACAAAACCAAGCAAAAAGAAACACATCTATGCCACCTCCTTCAAGAAAACCAGAATTCAAAACAACAAGCAAGAGAGACCAATAAAACCAAAATGTCCAAACCAACAGGATTGATGCATAGACAGACTGACAGAGACTGAGGCAGTGTGCAATGCCTGCACAGGTGAAAGCAAGATGGGATCACAGTATCAACAAGGGGAAGTGGTCTCGGGCTCCCACCCTAACCTGTTTCCTCTCATGTAGGAACTCCCCTGCAGTTGGGGATCCAACCTAGGGCTGTGCACATTTTAGGTACAGATCTTATCATTGAGCTGTATTCCCAGTGCGCTCTCTCTCTCTCTCTCTCTCTCTCTCTCTCTCTCTCTCTCTCTCTCTCTCTCTCTCTCTCTCTCGTAGGGAGTGGGTCTCACTATATAACTCAGACTGGACTTAAGTTTCAGACCCTTTTGCCTCAGTCTTCTGAGCATGGAAATGATTACAGATGGGCACAGCAAGCTGGGCTCTCACACCGGCTTTTGAGGAGCAGAGTCTAATAATCAAGCAAAGTGGTGTCCGTAGTCCTCTTATTTGATGACACTTGTCTGACAGACTCGTGGTCCTTAGTTACCATTTCAAAATCATACTAAAAAAATCTAATCATTTCTCAGAAACCTTCTTTGCTGCACGTGAGCAGCGAAATGAGCAAAACCAATGCTGTATTTTTAAGGCGAGACACTCAGCAGGAGCCTTGCCTAATGACGGGCGGGCGTTATCCGAGACTGAAAATAAGGGATTTCCACGCCCTCAGAATCAAGTTCAAGGCTGGCTGTAGAGAAGGGCAAAACCTTAAAGTATATAACAATAAAACAGAAGTAAAAATTGGCTTATTTCAATAGCCTTGGCTCTGTGTCAAGCCTTCCCGGCAGAAATTCTACAGGTCTCAAAACAATAGTGGTCTCAATCAGTCAGTCAGTCAGTCAGTCAGTCTGTCTGTCTGTCTGTCTCTCTCCTCTCTGTTTCTGTCTCTTCCTACTAGGCACTAGGAATATCAAAATGTTCATTTGTAATTTAAATCAGAAGTGACTTTTAAGTTCCACATGGAAAGAAAACAGCATTATGATTAACTGGAGAGAATACTGAATATTTAAACAATTCAGGGAGAATTTAATAGCTTAAAAACATGTTAAAGTTAGCTTTTTTGTTAGATTTAAAATTTTTATTTTTATGTGTATGAATGTTTTGCCTGAATGTATGTCTGTGCCCCACATGTGCCTGGTGCCTTGGAGGTCATAGAGGGCGTTGGATCTCCTGGAGCTGTAGATGGAAGCCACAGGACCCAGGTCTCTGGTGCTCCAAACCGCAGATCCCCTACTAAGTTTAAACGTTAAGAGAACAGTGAGTGGTAATGCACTCAGGCTTGGTCTTACCATTCATGTCCTTTACCCACCATTCCTATTTCCAATGTTTGCAGAAACGTTAGCATTTACCCGATCCTGAGCTAGGTGCCTTTGGTTCCAACAGAGCCACCCTAACCCTAACCCTAACCCTAAGCCTAAGCCTAAGCCTAACCCTAACCCATATCATGGTTGGAAAGCGAGAGGCTCAGATGTGGAGACCCATGCTTCAACTCTGCCTCTGTGCCCTTCGTGGTGTGTGGGGGAAGTGCACGGCCTCTGAGTACCACAGACACAATCTGATCCTAGAGGCTTCCCCGAACTTCAGGCTGCACTACTGATGCACACTCGCCCAGCTCCAAGTCAGAAACCAAGGTAACAACTAAAGGCAGCTCCCTCCACTAAGTGTGGACCCGGGATTGCCGCCTCACAGCCATTTCCTGGCAATGAACCCCTTTGAAAACCAAGTTTGCCACTTTCTTCTACGACCAGCCCCTCCAAACAATCTCTCCCCACTCCAGCACGTGACAGACACTCTCCCCTCAGTAACTCCCTCCCGTCACTGTGGATCTGCATTTATGTCTAGACCAAGCGATCTCTGCAGGTTTTAAAGCTGCCTGTGAATGTCGGTCACCTCGGATTCCTGGGTAGAAGGACCTGGGTGCCCCAGGGCCAAGTGCTCCCCTGAAGCAGATATAGGCACCTTGCTCTGTTCCCACGAAGACCCAAGAGTTGACGCTCCAGGCAGACCCACCACAGCGCGTCATTCTGAGGTGACTGTGAGGAAGACCATTTCTCTCAAATCAAAAGTCAGTGTTTTATCTAAGTATACTTGGCTGTTAGTTTGCCGTGCTGGACTTGGCTCTTTTCTAAAAACAAAACAAGACAACTAAGTCGAGCCGCGTGGGAAGAAGCCAGAGCTGGAACTGCAAATTCTGGGGATCCAAATCTAAGGTCAAAACCCAGGACTTGCGGTCTATGTTCTCCAAACCCAAGTCGTCATCGACAGAACGGGGCACTACTGTCTGCTTTATTGGGATACAAAGATTATGTACACCACGGTCTTTGGTGTAAAGAGACATAACAGGGACAGGCCTTAGCAAGCACTTCCTTTGTAAAAAGAAGGAAGTGCTACATGGTCACCAGCATGAACCTGTGGGCATCTCCTGGTTCTGTCTAGGCAACTGATGTCTACAGGCATCACAACTGCTGTGGGCAATACGTGTCCTGGTGAACTAGGAACTGCTAAGACAACTGAGCGGAGGAACATTCTCGTGAGAAAAGCAACGAACGAAAGATCCAAGTTCCTCACAAGGAACATGGTATCTACAGTCTGAGAAAAAAGTAGCTTGCAAGAACTGGAAACCAGATTGTTAGGTTAGTCCCACCCCCTAGTGGCCACAAAGAAAACTTCTTTTTAAAATGCCAGGCTGGCCAAGATCATTTGCATGTAAGCACAGTGTGAGTTTAAAAAATAGTTCCGCTGAGCTACCCTCAGGTGAGAGCACAGGCAGCGGTCAGTGCTGCTTCACGAAAGCAGGCTTTTGGTCTGAAACACTGTTTTTCACCACTGGGCTATTTACCAGCTGAGGAAACAAGTTATTATGCCCCAGATTGTCAATCTGTTCTCTGAAGTCCTCTGTTTTTGTAATAGGTAATTATTGAAAAAGCTTGACTAGAACCTCCAGTTATTATGTCTTCCTCTTACACTCCATTTCTAGGACAAAGTAGAAAAAAAATTCAAAATAAATTATTCATGGGGGATTTGGTTGAAAACCTCTGAGGGTGTGGTTCTCTCTCTCTTTTGAAGATAGGACCTCACAGAGCTGAGGCCTGAGCTCCTAAGCCTCCATGCCTGCATCCCTAAGTCTCTAGGGTGGGTTGTTTTAAGTAGAAAAAAACCAGGACACAAATGAGTTTCATGTTCTGATGGTTGAAATGTAACTGGGCAAGAACTAGAGGGGAAGGAAAAGATTGAACTTTAACAGAAGAACGGGCGTTCTCTTTTCTGCTCTTTTCCCCCTACTGTTATCCATACGATTTCAATGCTTGAGCTTAGTACACAGCATCCTTAGGCCCCCATACCTAACCAAGGCACGCAAATATGTGTGGTACGTGGTGCACGTATGTCTATAAAAATATTTTAAGACACGGTTTACTATTGTAGCCTTGGCTCTTCTGGAACTCACAGAGATCCATCTGCCTCCTGGGTCCTGGGATTAAAGTCATGTGTCACCAAGCCCAGATAAATGTATGGACTTTTAACTACATTGAAAATGAGCTTATCCAGCTGCCTTACCTCAGAGGACAATTTTATCACTTCACTGTTTCACATCAAATTTGGCAGATCAAAGTCTAAACGAAGAAACCACTCCTGAACAGAAGCCTCATTATACCAAATGCATATATTTAAAATACTGTTTATTGTGATTTAACATTAATTAGCATAACATCTAAGAGCAATATCAGATAACTTTTACACATTTTTCCACAGGATACTGAGTTCACGGCTCATTCATTATGTCAAAGCAAGTAAAGAGAAGCATTAGCAAAAAGGTGCAATAGTTTACTGCTGTGTTTAAAAAATATTTATGCACACTGCATTCATTTAGATATATATATATATTTTCTTTAAAAGTTATGGAAGAGGACAATTCACAGGTTACTGTGTCTACACATGTGTAATACAACGAAAGTGATGCAGAACATAAAACCCTCACACAGTTCCCGACTCAACGTTCCCACTAGGAGACTAACAGGTTCCAGTAGTTAGTGAGGTCTACGGCGACGTCTGCGGCATCACACGCTCAGACAGAACCAGCCCAGGGAGCACTGCGGTCACGTCACGTCTGCATGCCAACTTACCCGCCAGGCGTTTTGCTTCCACTCACTGAGTATTGGGATCATTCATTTACAGTGATCTGTGACATTACTTGGGAAAATGGAGAAAACTATATTAAATCTAGATTTAAATTTGTATTTACAGTAGAAAGGAAGTTAAAAGAAAATTTAAGTCTGCAAAAATCAAGATGTGGTAGTTTTCTCGCTGGTGGGATTGGACTGGCTGGTTTATTCTAGTGCCGCCTTCTAAAAGGACGTACACTTTAAACCTCTTTTAAAACTCAAATGTCAACCAAGACATTGATTTTGGCAGGAAGTAGATTTTAGAAATTTGGGCCTTATTTTCCGTAAGTCGATCTCCACATTCTGCTGTGGACTCCATTACTGTCAGGTCGCTCTCCACTCCCGTCCTCTCCCTCACTCTCCCTCCCACTTCAGCCTCTTCATCTTGTCGCCTCCTTATGAGATGCTCTTCAGCCATCAGCGATACTAAGCGCAATACGTTACACGGTTCACACGCGACTTCAGACCTCATATGCCTTCCCTTTGGATGCTGTGTCCCTGGACTCGTGAATTATGCTCAGGAGAAGCCTCAGGCATGCTTTACTCCTAACTGATTGGCTAAAATGCACATGACACCTTATACTGAAGGTATACAAACATTTTAACATACAAAAATTGTTTTTTGCAAGAGTTAAACTAAATAACTCATATTATGTGTACAAAATCCCCTCTATGAAAAATAAGGGGCTTTCTAAACTAATAAAAAAGGAAGTTCTTCAAAAATCATAGTTTATTAAAATGACTTTTTTGGCAAACAGTTACTCCAGGTAAGGGAATTTCATACTATGAGTAAAATTCCAAACAAATCTTTTCATAAAACATTAAAAAAAATGATGTGCCAATGTATACTAATGTTCTAGATTCTTGTTGTAGCTTTTAAAGCATTTCATTAATGCCCCTGGAAACAATGGGGACCCCAAAGTACAGTCCATAACCATGGTAACAGTGTATCTGGTCAGCAAGTGAAGCAGCTGTAGAGAAGTAAACTCTCTCACTCACTGGCAGTTCCTCTCCAACGCTATGCTGGAGAGCCTGATTACCAGGCAGCATCTGTTAAAGAGCAGTGGTAACCGTGCTCTAAGAGGGGAGGGCTAAGTAAAACCAGCAGCTGCTGAAAAGGTCAGTCACTTTTGGACATATAAAAAGAGATGAATTTGAAAGTTTTCAATAATATTTTTCCTTTTAGTAAAACCTCTTTCCAGTTTTAAAGTCCAGTTTGCTATATACCCCCAATATGCTCTACCACCGTATATTAACGATTAACTAAAATATGGTATTTAACTGTGCAATGCCACAATGTAATGTACAAATTACAGAAAGACTACTTAGGCCTCAACTTTCTCCTTTTTTTTGTTCTTTTTGAGAAAAGAAGGTGTGCGGAATTTCTTCTTTTTCTTGGATGGTGACTTTGAAGGCGAGCCATCGGGTGACAGGACCTCTTCAGTTCTGTCTGGGGACTTGATGGTGATCTCGATGTTCTCTATGGTGGTGCTCGTCGTGAGCCTGCTGACGCGCTGAGCGAGCTCGTCTTCAACATCGTGCATCTCGTCCTTGCCATTCACAATGACAGGCACATCCACAGAGGTGAAGCTCTTGGAAAACAGCTCGTGGTTTTCTACAAAAGGAGGGGTTCGGGTGGGGTGGGGATTAATTATTGACTCAGTCAGCACTGAGAAGTTTTAGAACGTTCTGAGAGCCATTTATTGAGGATAGATTACTGTTTTGATAACATACGTATCTACTAGCATGAAGCTAACTTTCTTTTTTTTTTTTTTTTTTTTTTTGAGTTGGGGACCGAACCCAGGGCTTTGCGCTTCCTAGGTAAGCGCTCTACCACTGAGCTAAATCCCCAGCCCCGAAGCTAACTTTCTTAAGTGATACAAAGGGGAAGAGAAGACAAGTATTAAACAGCCTTAAACACTGTCGCTTGATGGCCTGCCTCTCCACTGTAATCAACTCACTGTAGGTGAAGATGGCGACATACATTTTTCTTTAGTTTGAGGGCTGCTTGACACTTAAGACTGCAAGGACTTCGTGCTGTTGGTTAGAAGGCGCATGGCATGGCAAGGCAACTGCAATTCCACAAACTCACAGAACTATGGGTGGGCGGAACCAGGTGACAGCGGGCAGTGCACACAACAGTGAGTAAAGGTAGCAGCTGTCTCCTACGTGTGGGACACGACAGAGCTGCTGTGTCCCATCCCTTCCATGGGACATGGGACATGACAAGACTTACGAGGTGACGGCTGTGGGGAGTTACATTGAATACCTTCTAATCTCTCAGGGACACTTTGCGGTGACTGAGTTTGAGACTGAATTTGTGAAACAGATGCAGCATCATCTGACAGTGACTCCTGCTCAGCGTCTGTTGAATAAGATGTTCAGTTAAAAGCCATGCAAACAAAACAAAGCTTACGGTTTCAGAGAAGTTAGTGCGCACATCCAATGCCTGCTCGCAGAGACGGCAAGCGCAGCAGCTACGGACTGAGCATGCTGACTGCCATCCCACGTGTCAGTCACTAGGATTCTGAGGAGGTTGATGTGTTAAAACTTCTGGCTGTACAGCAATTTGCATATGAGTTAAAAGAAGCATGGGTATTGGCAGGCCGGAGGAAGACTGTGTATGCTTTAGCTTTTGCTAGTACAGAAAACCAGAACACACCGTCAGTGAAAAGACTGATGGAGCCTCAGCAGGCTTGCTACATCAACAGGCAGAGACTCCATGTTCCTAGCAATTTCTTGTTAGTGGTTCTGGTTAGAGTATTAGTGAGCTTATGCAGGAATGTAAAAGGAACTAATTACAAAAGTCTATGTAAAAGGTGACATCCAGAGCATGGCATTTGTTACCTGGCATCATTCGGGGGCTTTCAAAGGTAAGAGATTAAATAAGGACATTTTACGTAAAGTATAAAAGAGGCCTCCTTCCATCTTATGTTAGAACAAACAAGGTCAGTACGCCACTTAGACATCCTTCCTGTGAGGACATTGAGAGTCGCCCAACCTGCCTTTGTGCGTAGGGCACAGGTATACTAATACAAATGGCTTCGTGGACGGCCCAGGTGTCACTGGCATTAGCCCTCAGGTGAGGCCACGGTGTGTAGCACAGACAACAACTCTCTTGCTACTGACTGTTTTCCTTGGGCAGAGACGCTAGCCGCAGCTAAATGCTGATGTGACAACACACAGAGAGGCTCTTTCTGGATCAGAGACTTCTCATCCTCCTCCTTGAATCCTTCTTGCCCAGACATTTTTATATACAGTTCACTGTGTTCCAGGTAGCTTAATGCCCCAGCCCCAGCGCCCCAACCCAGTGCCCTGCTAAGGTTAATCCTTAGTTTTGGAGCAAGGCAGAGCTAGGACTCAAGCACTAGCACTTCTTATTAACAACTTATTATTATTATTATTATTATTATTATTATTATTATTATTATTATTATTATTGACAATATCTCCCACTTAGCCTAGGCTACTCTTCAAAAAGTCCTCGAGGCTCAGCCAGGAGGTGCTGGGGTCATGGCATGCACCTCTATGGTTGGCTCTTCATCAGTTCTTAACTATCCTATCATAAACTTACAAAGACTTGCAAAGTCAGAGAAACTCCACTGCATCAGAGCACCCATGTGTCCAGGAAAGTCCTTTCAAATTCCTAGCACTTTACATTAAATGTTGGTTTTGAAATGACTATATTGGCAACTTGGGACACTAGGAACAGAGATTTCACAAACTATTAAAATCGTGTACTGGAGGATCTGTGACTAAAAATCCACATAGCATGCAATGTTCAAAGCAAGACCTGTATTTACTGTGTCTGGAAATTCTTGTTCCTATGGGCCTTGGTGTTATAAACTGTATGATAACACCACCATGTTCTAATTATGTTCTGAGCAGAGCAGGTCCCTCTGACCTGCAGAGGGGCTCTCTGTACTCAGAAAGGTCTAGAGCAGGGGAGCTGGGACAGAGTGCAAGAGCCTGGCCTTCTGTCTGTCCTCCAGCTCGGGTACTCTGTGTTGTCAGAACGCTGACCCCAGACCTAACTAAGCATGAACTGACCGTCCAGGCCTTGCTGCTTTCTCTCGATTGTCTTCGTATATTCTTCAAGTTCTCCTTCCATGAGATGACTGAATGGGTTAGGAGGGGCTGGTGGGCCCTGATCATCGTCTTCAAACCGCATGGTCTTACAAAGGAAAAATCCAACAGGTCAGATTCATTACCAAGTGCTTTCCATATCTTTACTTACCTGTTGCCTATTTACACACGTGTGCATGCACACACACACACACACACACACACACACACACACACACATTACCCGCTCATTTGTTTGTGATTACATACTTCATAGCAACTGGACATAAACGGACCTGCAGCACATGCTTTTTAAATACTCTTATCAGATTATAAGCAGAGCTACCCTGTGACCCCAGTGTAACTCCTGGGCACACCCACTCAAGCAGTCCAAGTCAGTAGAGCACCAGGCTCCATGGAAGAAGATGAGTGTGGCAGAGAGTGTGCAGCCACGTGAGCGAGTGTCAAGAAGATGAGTGTGGCAGAGAGTGTGCAGCCACGTGAGCGAGTGTCACTCAGCCGCACACACACTCAGGTCATTTGGGGTCCTTTGTGCTTCCAGGTGGATCTTTGTCTTGTTTTCATTTTGTTTAATTTTTTTAAAGATTTATTTCATGTATGTGAGTACACTGTGGCTGTCTTCAGACACACCAGCAGAGGGCATCGGATCCCATGACAGATGGCTGTGAGCCCCCATGTGGGTGCTGGGATTGAACTGCCTTGAGAAGGGCAGTCAGAGCTCCTAACCGCTGAGCCAGCTCTCCAGCCATTTTTCACAGCAGTGTCAGAACGCCAAGTCCTAAGTGAGGTCTTTGGTATATTTTGAATTGACTTCTGTGCAGGGTGAAGAAGTAGTTTTAGCCCTCCACCAGTGGGTAAGCAGTTCCCTGCCTTTTCTTGATAGACACCTTTGGTACTTTGTCACAAGTCCCTTGGATATTGGTGTGAGGGCATATTCTGGGCTCTCTGTGGTGCCCACTGACTCACACGGAGGCTTTGTGCCAGGTTTTGTTACCTCAGCTCTGCAATTTGGAGTCAGGTATTGTAGTACTTCTAATCTTTCTTTCCTCCTTTTCTCTGTCTTGTGTGTGTGTGTGTGTGTGTGTGTGAGTGTGTGTGTATGTATGTGTGTGTATGTGTGTGTGAGTGTGTATGTGTGTGTGAGTGTGTGTGAGTGTGTATGTGTGTGTGAGTGTGTGTGAGTATGTGTATGTGTGTGTGAATGTGTGTGTGAGTGTGTGTATGTGTGTGTGAATGTGTGTGTGAGTGTGTGTATGTGTGTGTGAATGTGTGTGAGTGTGTGTATGTGTGTGTGAGTGTGTATGTGTGTGTATGTGTGTGTGAGTGTGTGTGAGTATGTGTGAGTATGTGTGTGTGAGTGTGTGTGAGTGTGTGTGAGTGTGTATGTGTGTGTGAGTGTGTATGTGTGTGTGAGTATGTGTGTGTATGTGTGTATGTGAGTGTATATGTGTATGTGTGTGAGACTACACTGAATCTGTAGATTGCTTTCAGTACTATAGCTATTTTCTTACTAAGGATAATCGAATTCCTTCCTTTCCTCTGTCCTTTCTTTCTTTTGCTCATTGCTAAGAACATCTTAGCCCTGTCTGCAGCCTCTGCCCACTGACTAATGTTGGCTACAGCTCTAATGTATATACACTGTCTTCAGTACGCTGAGGTACAGAGTGTCTCTATTCCTAAACTTTTCAGGATTTTTATTCAGGGTTTCAGTGTTGACCTGGCTGTCCTGGAACTCACTCTGTAGACCAGGCTGGCCTCAAACTCAGAGATCCTCCTGCCTCAGCCTCCCCAGGGCTAGGATTGAAGGTTTGGCTTCCTCACGACTTTATCATGAAGGTATGTTGAATTTTATTAAAGGATTTTTTTTGTATCTACTGAGATCAACGTGTTTTTCAGTTTTTATGTTTATGTGATGTATATTGATGTGCTGCATGTCGGCCTGTGTGCTGCATGTCGGCCTGTGTGCTGCATGTCCGCCTGTGTGCTGCATGTCCGCCTGTGTGCTGCATGTCCGCCTGTGTGCTGCATGTCCGCCTGTGTGCTGCATGTCTGCTTGTGTGCAGCATGTCCGCTTGTGTGCTGCATGTCCGCCTGTGTGCTGCATGTCTGCTTGTGTGCGGCATGTCTGCTTGTGTGATAGATGTTTACTGACTTGCAGATGTCCAGCCAGCTTTACATTCCTACAATGAAAGCAACTAGATCACACTGTGTGATCCTTCAATGTCTTAAATTTCATCTGCGAATATTGTATTGAACACTTATGCATCTATGTTCACCAAGAAAACTGGCCTCTAGTTTCCCCACTATATTTTTATCTGGGGTGTGACTGAGGCATTACTTACTGCCCATGCAGAGCCAGTGAGGGGCTCCTCTGCTATTTTATGAGAGTAGTCTGAGGACCAATGGTCTCCTACAAGGTCTGATAGACGTCGACAGTGATGCTCCAGGCCAAGGGTTTCTCTTTTGGGAGAGTGTTACTGCTTTGGTCTTGACTCTTGTTAGTGATCTGTTAAGTTGTTTTTGTTAGTTTGTTTTTAAACTACTTGGCCCAATAATGATAAGCCATATGAATGTACAAATTCATCAATTTCTTCTAGATTTTCTAACTTATTAGATTATACATTTTCAGAGTACACCCTAGTGGTTTTCTGAATTTCAGTATCAGACCTTTCAGCTCTAACTGTATGACTTCAGTCTCCTTTCTCGTCTGCCTAGAATGGCCGACGTCCTGTCAGTCTCTACAGATGTAGCTGTCTGTGTATATGTACAGTGCCCACGCTGACCTTTACTCTCCTTACTGCAGCTGGAGCTTCTTATCGTCAGGTAAGTCACTAAGGTTATTTATTTGCAATCTCTTTTGTGTGTGGTTCTGAGGATCACACTAAAGGTCTGGGGAGAGCTCTGGTGACAGACCCCTAAACACTATGCTAATGCTAACTCAAGCGGGGTTTGTGTAAGGAAGGAAGCAATATAACCATAGGAGACCATCCCGGCTCAATAGTAAACACAATAACGGAGTCCTGAGAGCTGATTATCAACAAGCCAGCCAAACCCTTCCGAGAGGGCTGGGGAGGACTGGAAGTGTGAACAGGAAGTGTGACAGGCTGAACGAATGTTCATCTATAAAGGTGTCGCTCTCTTATTTTTAAGGTGAACTTTACTCCATATTTTACAATCACTGAAATCAGGAATCATAATTTATAGGCTTCTCTCAGTAGAAGTGGCAGTGCCTTTCCTCTTTAAGTGAGAAACAAATACTACTTGACAGCTGATAAGTGAATCAGGGTTTAAACTAATAAACCAAGAGAAAGCAGATAACATGTTTTTAGATGGGTGTCATGCTATGCTGCCTGGGCTGTCCTCGAACCTGCAGTTCTCCCTCCTTGTCCTCTAGAGGACAAACAGTTCATCTTTGCCTCTGAAAGTTGGGGATGAAATGTAGCATTTAAGTTTCATGGATTTTTTTTTAAACTTTTACTTATAGCAACTTCAGTAAGAAAAAAGAAGAAGAAAATTACAAAGCGAGGCATTCCCGTGGAGCATGGGACCCGAGACGTAGAGCTTCAGACTTACAGAAGGCGGTTTGTCCACAACGATCCCCGCCAGCAGCTGAGACTGTGGCCCTGCTGTCTTCAGGTCATAGCGATTCTGTTCCCGAATCTGAATGGAAATAACAAGTTCTTGGGGTGACCCATGCAGATGGCCTCTGCCTGCTCTTCTCCTAAAAGCTTGCTTTTTTTTACACTCTCAAGTAAGAGTCTTTCATTTTCATGCTCATGAAGCCTTCCCACCATCTGAATGCTGGCACTGATGCCCACCCCCTTGGCATCCAGTCTCCTACTGTCTGACCTGTGAGAGAATTCCACTCCCACCAATACAAGGCCTTTAAAGCACGAAGGTGTTGAATATGTTCTTCTCACAGACCGGTTCACTAATGACTAGCCAGAGCTGGAGGGATCTAATCAAGCTAAAATAATGCAGTTAACTCTTAGGCACTCAAATTTCTAAGCATGTGACCAGATGTCACCCCTGGTGATTTAATCACTGAACAGGGTAAAAACTAGTGAAAATTTTGGTTTCTTAAAAAGCCCAGTTACATTATGTGACTGTGATTTTGTTTTAATACCAGGTGTGGGATATAGGGCTGTTTCCAGTTGTCCACAGCCACTGACTATGATTGTCCCGTGCTCTAGGAGGGGCATGACTTTTGCCATTTGCAGAGAGTTTAGAATTCTAGGGACTCTTGAGAGGGTATAAATGCGAGAGCCCCGAGAGGGTCTGGGGAGGCTACTGTAGCAGCCTCCGCCCTCCCCTGCCGCTGGCTGCTGCTGCTGCGTTTGCTTTTGATGGGTTGCTTGTAGAAGATGTCCTGACAATGGAGACTGGATGTGCCCCAAGGTCCTTGATGCCCCTGATCAGCAGGAAGTAGTCTAAAGAGGTCTACGCCCCTTCCCCTCTAACCTTCTTTCTCTCCTACCTAATGTTGGGGTCTTGGAAGGGATTGGGGTGGAAAAAGGAGTGGAAGGGTGGTAGCTAATGGAACCCGATACAGGAGCCCAAGCTACAGGAAGCATCTCCTGTGCCCCCCACATCCTGCATCCCTCACAGGGCTGGGCCTCACCTTATTTCTCTTCTCCAGCACCTCAGTCGGGTTCGTGTTTAGAGGAACAAACTGATTGGGATCTTCAATTTTGATAGGTGTTCCACTACTAACTTTAGAGGGGTCCTCTGCTTTCATCCACTAAAGAACAAAAATAAAATCATTTCTAGAGTGAAGCTTTGCACTGCAGAAATATTAGGCATTAAGAAGCTGTGTAGTGACTCATGGGGGCATAGTACTGCTGCCAGTCAGATTTTACTAAGAGTTTCTTGTTGTTTAGTTCAGATCTCATGCTAGAGAGGCCTCACAGAAAGTCCCTTAAGATGGAGCAAAGATAATCACAGTGCATACGAGTAATTAATTAATTACACTTCTGATTAAAGCTCGCTCCTCTGGGCAGCTGAAAGCACGATGTGGAAATGACTTCAGACAGACATACACACGACTGCATTGACTGGCATTTGGAGTTCTGTCTCTTGTGTTGAATCTCATAGGGTAACAACAGCCAAGAAGTCACAGATGTGTCTTTAAGGTGCACATTTTTTTTAGTTTTGGTTGACATTAGGACAGGGCTTGCGGCATGCGGTCTAATGAACTACAGGGTTTGAGGACCTCCTAGAATTCCTCTCACTTCCCACTCTCACCCTTAGAGAGGCTAATGTAAGAACAATGGTGGGTGACTGGCAATCTCTAATTATTAAATAAATTCTAGGAAACTTAGGAATTTAATTATGTATCTTTTCCTGAAGAAATATTATAAAGTAAATGTTTAAAACATTTCCATATTGAATTTATGTACTTATATGACAGTTTGAACTAATTTTAAATAGCTAAGGAATGTTTGGTGGAGCTGTTAGGGAACAAGCCTTTAATACCAGCACTCGGAAGGCAAAGACGGGCAGGACGGCCAGGGCTACACAGTGAGCCCTCCTCCCTTCTCCCAACCCCTAAGGAAGTTTGGTGGGATACACTCCAAAACAAAACAAATGGGAACCCAAAAATGTAAAACAGATAAAGTAACCCAGTCTCTACCTACAGGGTAAAAACAACTATATATCCTATACTAACTTATGCTACTAAGGCCCGGTTTGGTGTTGGAAGCAAGCAGCCGTGCTTTCATTGAGTGCTGAGCTAGAAAAGCTGCACAGCGGTGTAATGCAGTGGGTATCAAGAAGGTTCAAGTTAGTGCTGCCGTTCAGACTGACTTCACCAGCGAGCCAGCCTCTTGATTTTCCTATGTAAGAAGGGAGGAAAAAAAGTATCCACTTTGTATTAAGAGAAGAAACAGATTATCCAGGGATGAGGCTTAGAATAGAGCCTGAAAGCCAATACCTGATAAAGACAGTGGCACCATTTTGACAGCACTTCCCTCTTTCCTGATAACTCAGGCGTCGACCAGTCGACTCACCAGTAAGTAGGTGAAGCACTTTGGAAGCCAATGCTATGCAGAAGGGAGGCGTACCGTTATTTTGGTCCTGGGACTAGTTTCCCCGTTCCGGGACTCCTCCGGCACATTCACTTTCATGTATGTATTTGGAGAATTCAGCCATCTTGTTTTTTCACGCTGCTGTCTCTGTGCCATGTACTTGAGGGGAGAGAGTGGCACACTATCATCTTCAAAGGAGAATGCAGTCACAGTTGCTGGGATCTCCACGTCACTCTTGTGCCGAGGCTTCTCTCGAACTAGAGGATGCCTGTATGCGTAGCCTGTTCTGTAGCCCTGTGGGAGGAAGCAACCAAGCCTGTGCCAACCAAGCACTCGGTGCTGCATTGTTAGACACATGGTTCACAGAGAGGCCCGTAGTGAAAAACAAGAGGGGAAATAACCCGCACACAGCCTCCATAGGGCACTGCAGTAGAAATTAAGCCAGTTTCAAGACGTGATTGGAAGTGATGGCAGCTGGCAGTCCAGCTTCTACCCGACTCCCAATGGAACTGACTTCTACACATGGGATTGGTTTTGGGAAAATGGAGCTGGGAGTCTTTCTTCCTAGGTCTAAAGAGAACCTGTCTCCTGACCCTCCAATGAAGATGGTAAACAATCTAAGAGGACAGCTCCCATGTTATGTGTCTAAGTGGTCAATGTCCTATACAGAAGAAGCGAAATAAAAATGACAAGCAAAAACTACCTATTAAAGAAACACAAACCAAGGACCTGGGTGTTCTGCAAAAGACCACAGTCAAATGCACAGACCCATGAAAAATGCAAATGAAACTGCATCTGTCAGGGTGTCCATTATCAGGCACATCAGAGCTGAGTCTCAGGGAAAAGGGGAAAGAGAGACAAATGCTCCTGTGTATTGTTCGGTGGGATTATGGATTAATACACCCATAATCAAAAGGTTCCTCATCCTATTAAAATAGACTGAACAGAACTACTACATAGTCTAGTAATCTCACTGTTTACTGGATACCAATCTGAAGGAAGTAAACTCATACTGAGAGATATTCACAGCTCCACTTTTACTGCAGAATTAGTCACAGTAACTAAGACAAAGCATCAACCTACCTGTCTATCAACAGAGGGATGGATAATGAACATGTGGTAAGCTTTGGAAAAAGATTTTTCTGTTGTACAGACAAAAACATTTGAGCTTTGTGCATTATGACTCAATAAAACCCACAACAATGTAGAAGAAAAGTAAGGAAAATGTGGCATATCCATAATGGAATACTAAACAGCTTCTGGCATTAGTGGCAATCTGGGTGAACTTGGAGGACATTATGGTAACTGAAGAAAGTCAGGCATCAAACACCAAATACCACCCAGGCATACCTACATGTGTAACCTAAAGTTGAATTCGCAGATACGATTAAGTGGTGGTTACTAGAGATAGGAAGAAATTGGTCCAAGAATATAGCCTTCAAGTATATAGGGGGATACAACTCAAGAATACACCATAGGAGCTGGAGAGATGGCTCAGTGGTTAAGAGCACTGGCTGCTCTTCCAGAGGACATGGGTTCAATTCTCAGCACCCACATGGCAGCCTGCAACTTTAACTCCAAAACCAAGGTATCTAATGCTGTCTTCTGGCTTCCACAGGCACCAAGGGCACACATCATGCATGTAGGCAAAATGTCCATACACATAAAGAATTTGTAAAAAAAGAATATAATATAGTATAGTAACTATATTTAATCAGTATTCATGGTGGGAAGGAAAACAATTGGGTACATACTGCCTGACTCCTAAAACTGTGACAAATTATACTGTAATTACACTGTGCCTACACTGTGGTCACACTGCAGTTACACTGTGCTTACACTGTAGTTACACTGTACCCACACTGTAGTTATACTGTACCCACACTGTAGCTATACTGTGCTTACACTGTAGTTGCACTGTACCCACACTGTAGTTACACTGTACTCACACTGTAGTTACACTGTACTCACATTGTAGTCACACTGTACCCACACTGTAGTTACACTGTGCTTACACTGTAGTTACACTGTACCCACACTGTAGTTACACTGTGATTGCACTATAGTTATACTGTACCCACACTGTAGTTATACTGTGCTTACACTGTAGTTACACTGTACCCACACTGTAGTTATATTGTGCTTACACTGTAGTTACACTGTAGTTACACTGTACCCACACTGTAGTTATACTGTACCCACACTGTAGCTATACTGTGCTTACACTGTAGTTACACTGTACCCACACTGTAGTTACACTGTACCCACACTGTAGTTACACTGTGCTTACACTGTAGTTACACTGTACCCACACTGTAGTTACACTGTGCTTACACTGTAGTTACACTGTACCCACACTGTAGTTACACTGTGATTGCACTATAGTTATACTGTACCCACACTGTAGTTATACTGTGCTTACACTGTAGTTACACTGTACCCACACTGTAGTTATATTGTGCTTACACTGTAGTTACACTGTAGTTACACTGTACCCACACTGTAGTCATATTGTGCTTACACTGTAGTTACACTGTACCCACACTGTAGTTACACTGTTCTTACACTGTAGTTACACTGTACCCACACTGTAGTTACACTGTGCTTACACTGTAGTTACACTATAGTGCCATTGTGGGCTCAAATTCAAGTCCCAGGAGTTAGAAATGTGTTTTAAAACCAAAGGGAGATGAGACTTACTGTTCATGAATCACAGACATGAAACTCAAGTCTAGGTTGAAATTTCACATACCAAGTTGTCCAGGGTTCTCATGAGCCCTTCAAACTCAATCTCGCCAACTTTCCACTTCTGATGGGAACCCATATTCACACCGCCTCCTCCAGTCATGGCAACACCGTGGGTGAAAGCTTTGTATTTCTGAAGATCCAGTATGAGAAGATTGTCCACTCCCCCTGCCCCTGCTACAGCCTGCACCTGGAACCAGTGGGAGAAGACAAATAAGCAGTCTGTAAGGACAGTAACAAAGATCTTACTGTCCAAAAGCCATAGTTTTAATCTGGCAACAGTTCACAGGACTCCCCCGGCCGCTGCTGGACCTCCATGGCTATCTAGTTAATACTGCTGGTGAAAGGTGGTCTGTAGAAGGAATATGGAGATGTGTTCACATTTAAGGACATTTAGGGAGGAGATAGATGCTCTTTGTCTTTGTTAAGCTTCTCACTGCCCCACTAGAAAAGGACCTTAACTGCAAAAGAGATTTGGTCAAGAGAAGTCAGCAGACAGAGACAGCCTGGTAGCACATTCCTGAGATTCTAACTATGGCTACAGCAGGAGGATGCCAAGTCTGGGGCCAGCATTGGCTACACAGAGAGACTGTCTGCTCATGTTAGAAACAGTTTTCTCTTCCTTCTTTTTCTGGCCTTGAAATAAAATTATTATCATTTACTTCATGTAGATCTGCTTGATTTTAGGATGGATATTAGAGCCTTTCCATATATTTAGCATCTCTGAGGAAAAGGTGTCCAATGTGTTATAACGAAGAGTAGGAATGCTAACTGCACGAGCTCATAAAACTTCCAGTCTTGGTCTTAGCTCTTTTTTTTTTTTTTTTTCTATTTTTCGGAGCTGGGGACCGAACCCAGGGCCTTGCATTTGATAGGCAAGCACTCTACTACTGAGCTAAATCCCCAACCCCTGGTCTTAGCTCTTTACACAACACACCCAGCTCTTGAAGTGTAGGAGCCCCTGTTTCTCTCAGACAGTGCCGTAACTAGAGAGAAAGCGAAGTAACGAAGTAAGACTGTGGGCAAAGTCATGCTCCTCAGCTCCTGGGCCTGTGGACTTCATTTTCATCTCCTTTTCTTCACTTCGGGGATGACTGAGCTCACAGCTTTGTCAATGAAATAGAGTAGAATTTCTATTGGAACAATAAGCCGTTGGTCAACAGGACCATGAAAACAAACAAACCCAACTACTGGCGAATGTAGAGGAGGAGAAAGCAGGCATGTCTGGCTCCTACCTGAATCTCACAGGCCATCTGTACATTGAAGATGTAGTGGAAAGCCTCCTCAAGTGTTTCTCCAAGAGCTACCACGCCATGGTTCCTGAGGACCAGCACCTAGAATAGAGGCCCAGGTGAGCTGTTAAATGAGCACACAGCTCACAAGGCTTTCCCAAAAGCAGCAGCAACAAAGAAAGCCCTGTAGACACAGACCACTACATACCTTACAGCTTGGACCCAGAACTTTCTGAAGTTCGATTCTTTCCTCCTCCTCATCAAGCGACCCCTGGTAGTCATAATAGGCTACATCTCCCAGGATGAGAGACTCTTGGGAAATTGGAAGGATCCCACACTTCATGGAAGACACCTATTGATCGGGCCCAAGATTCCACATTTAGTTTTTGCACACAGTCATCAGAACCCGACTCTCCAGGCAGCCCAGAAAGGACTGGCGATACACAGGGCTTGTCACTGCAGCCCACCTCCCACTCCACTTACCCTCCTGGAAAGAAGGGAGCATTTAAAGAGATACACACAGCTCAAATGCACATCCAGTACATTAGGACGTAGTCTCCGACCCTGACTGAGGGCCGTTTAAGGAGATACACACAGCTCAAATGCACATCCAGTACATTAGGATGTAGTCTCTGACCCTGACTGGCCCAGTCATTCAAGTGCTCAGTTTTATCTGCAGGTGCTCCCTAGAGTGGCAGCCTTTGACTCCAAGAACCTTTTGTTTTCTGGGTATGCAGAGGGGTTAGCAGGGTGTACCGTGGAGCACCGTGTTGGGAAGCATGAAAACAGGACTTTGTGTGGTCATGTGTTTGGCACATGGCTGACTTACAGCTGCTGTAGCGAGGGTGTGGATGTGTATCACACACTTCACATCGGGACGGGTTGAATAGATTGCAGCATGGGGACTGAATCCTGAGTGGTCAATTTTCAAATTAGTACTCCCCTGGTCCACCACTTCTCCTATTATGTTGACCTTCACCTGGAAAAATTAGAAAGATAGATTTCATTGGCATATATGTACCACATTTCTTCTATACCCTAAAAGCCAACTCAGGGACTGGCAAATCTGCCCAGATAGTGTTTTGGATGTTATGGTCCTCTGTTGCAACAACTGAACTCATCACACAGAACACAGGCAACCAGAAACAATTTGTAAAGGAAAAGGTACGGTTTTGTTCCTGTAGTTCTGAAACAAGTACTATGTGAGACAAAAGTTAGCACTTACTAAGCAACCCAGCTCCCAGGGGACTGACTGACTCAAGCTCTTCATCAGAGGTGTGAGCCAAGGCCAGCACTTGCTGCCACTGGCTGGAGATGTGCCACTTGCTGACACTGGCACCCAGGGCGCCTGTGGGTCCAACTGAATCCCACACCCATGACAGCCGCTGGGCATGGGGTCATGGAGAAAAGAAGACACAAGGCAGGGGCCATTCTCACAGCAACTAGACAGTTTACATGCAACTCTGGACTATAGTTTAACCTTGTTTGGAAAAACAATTTCTAAGTATACAAGTTGGACAAGGTCAAAAGTTTTTCTTTAAAATCTAGGCGGGGCCAGGTGTGGTGGTGCACACTTTTAATCCCACACTTGGTAGGCAGAGGCAGGTAGGATTCTGTGAGTCTGAGGCCAGTTAGGATTGTCTGGTGAGACCTCTGTCTCAAGAAAGGAAAAAAGTATCAGATATCTCCAAGTCACTTATGGTCATCATCAGTCACCCTATTTTTCTTAAACTCTAAAGTTTTTCTTAAACACAGAGTACCCAGAAGAGTAACACAGGGATGGGAACAGTACCAGAGCAGAGGCTGTGGCTTCAGAGAAAGAGAGGCCTCTGGGGATGATTATGATGTGGTCCTGCTCCTTACTTACTCGTACCTGAAACAAACAACAAAACAAGGGCTTAGAACAAGAAGTCACTTGCATTTACAGCATAAATGTGGCTAGGTTTATGTTTCCAATGGACAGGGGTCTGGAGGAAAAAACCATCTGTGAGGGAATCAAATATTGGTGAGGTGGGGACACTGAGGAATGGCTGCTGTGGGGACCTGCCGCACTGTCCATACCATTCCCACTCAGGGTCTCGATGGCTTTTATTCCAAACAGCGGCATCCTTCTAAGTGTGGCAGGGTGAAAACAGATAACAGTGAACAGATGAGGTGTATTTATTATTTATGGATTTATTAGTTGACAAAGCATTGTGGTATTTTTCACTCGAAATTGGTTTTGTTCTCTTTCTTCTCTTGTCTTCCTTCCCCAGCCTCTCTGCCTCCCTTCTGCCCCTCGCTTTCAGTAGCCTCTCTTCTGCGCCAGTGAGGACTTGGCCTCAGTCACATGAGACCCTGATGCTCTCTCCTCTGCACTTCCTAACTTTCAGTGCTTGTCTGTAAGCAAATGAGGAAAAGTGCTCATAATGACACAAACACAGGAGGAACCCTGTGTGCTCTGCTCTTGCTGTCCCAATGCCTTTCAGTGTAACTGAGGCTGCTCGGCTATGGATCACAGGAAGGGGGTCACTCATGATTTCTTTCTGGGAAGTTCTACAGCTGGTCTTTGAAGGAACATCACAGACAAGAGAGAGGGAAGAGGAAAGCTGGGGAATTAGTCTTTCCCTTGGAGATGAGGTTTAATTTATCATTAAATCTGAAAATTGGACTTTCTAGTAAAGATCACTGTTGTCATCTAGTTAGAGTTTCAGAAAAGGGAACCAAAGGAAAAGGACTCACCGAGATGTATGTATTTGCCAGATGTGCCCACCCAAACAGATCTGCGAGTCTGTACAGGCTGGCGAGTTTGCAACGAGTGAGCTTCTCTCCCTTCACATACGAGGATGTGTCTGCACCAGGAAGGTCATTAATAGGAGTGACCATGCCAAGACCTAAATGGGGAAAAACACAAGAGATCTGACTCAAGTAATCCTTTACCCTAACAATGAGATGCTGGCAAGTAGCCCATGTCTGGTGAACTCCAGCTTTGTGAACAACCTCCTGAAATTATCAGCACATACTATAGCTTATTAATTCAATGTCTTTTCAGAGAAATGCGATGAGAATAAAAATAAGGGTTGCTGTCTTCACTAATGGCTTGGTGAGAGGTTTTTCACCTTAGACCTGTGAGAGAGTGACTGCAAGTTACCTCACTTGGAAAAAATGGTCAGATGACCCCAAAGGTAAAAATGCCACTAAGAAACACAGCTGTTTCTTATAATAATAAGAAAATCAATTGAAAGATAACTTTCTAATATCTTCCTAATATTTTGACATAGTCAAATGTAAAAGCATCTAAAATGGGAAAAAATGCATGCAAATAGTTGTCTGGGTTCTGTCTCCTGCTACCAAGTCTACCTGTTACTGAGTAAGCATACAGCTTCTGCTCACGCTCACTGCTCACCTCTCAGTGCTCGCCCTGCTGCTGGACTCGGAATGTTCCTCCCTTTTCACCTCTTCTCCCTCCTCCCAACCCAACTGGGTGTGTGTGGTGGTACATTCCTATAACCTGTGCACTTGGGAGGTAGAGAAAGCAAGATCACAAGTTCAAGGTCATCTTTGACTACATAATGAGTTCAAGGCCAGCTTACACTACATAAGATCTTGTCTCAAAAATAAAATAAATGGTAGGTTGAAAGCTTGAGATCATCAAAATTTGAAATATTACAAACTACCCCAAAGAAATAGTTTCAATCATATATAGGCCAAACAAAACACTTAAACATTTTTTTTTTTCTGAGACAGTGTTTCTTTGTGTTGCCCTGGCCATTCTGGAACTTACTCTGTAGACCAGGCTGGCCTCAAACTCAAAGATTTACCTGCCTCTGCCTCCCAAGTGCCAAGATTAAAGGCTTGAGCCATCACACCCAGCTAAAATACTTTAATTTTTAATAAACTTTTATAGTCACCATTATTTTATTCTTTACTTTTTCTACTCCCTACATAATTTCTCTTTTTTTTACATCACCACAAAAAAAAATCTTCCAAATGGGTTCATTTGCACTTCCTGACTTCCAGTTACTACTGGGCGATGGGATATGGCTTTCCTGCTGCCTTGCTTTGCCACCTATAAGTACAAACATGTTCCTGATATGGAAACTCGGATGCTCAGAGGGCAGGATCTGCATTAGTTCTCTCCCCCACGTGGCGCAGGCGCCTGGGTAGCATTTCTCTACATCTGCCCGCCCAGGCACTCTCCTGTGTGCTCAACCTCGTGTATAATGACTGCATTTCAACAACTTAAGGCAAACATGTCACAGGTTTCTTTCATTTCCCAACCCAAATTATATCCTGAACCCTGGTTCTTCCTAGTCTTCTTATTAAACGTATGAAATCTTCAAGTCCATTCTTGCACAGAAAATCTTGTGTGGCTTTAAAAATCATTCCAGTTTAAAAATGTCTTCCCACAAAGGTAGGAACAAGATCCAACTTCCAAACCATCACCATCGCATTTAAATATCACGTGCCCTGCCTGTGCTCTCATCTACTTCTGTCCTCGTTGTCCCCTCCGATAGCAAGCAGGCTGTTATCTTTATTTCTGCTCCCTGAAGAGCACAATTGCATCCCCACTTTTTTCCTACTTGGTACCTTTACCAGGTTCCTGGACTTGACATTTTCTCTCCATCTTAAGGCGGCACACCCTGCTTTTCAAGCATCAGGTGATACAGGCCCTCCCCAGAGAGGTCATCTGTGCTGACCTTGTGTATGCACTTCCCAGACACTTCCAGCACATCGCCATACTGGAATTCTTGGCCTGGCAATGCCTATCGTCTGATCATCTGCTTTACTTAGTGTATTTCCTAACGCCAAGAGAAAATGAATCTGCCTGTGTAGTCCTTGTCTCTAAACCAGTGCTTGGTACAAATGCCCACTGTTAGAGTGCTTAAAAATAGCCCAAGCTTTGATTTCTTGTTTCTTCTGGTAGACGGCTTTTCTGGAAGCTAGGTGACTCACATGCCCGCCCATCCCCAGCATGTCAAGCCTGCCACTAAGCTCCCTAGGGTTCTTGATGGTGTTCTCCTCTCTCAGATACCCACAACCACACAGCTAGTGCAGGCATGGACTGCTCCCTGAGATTCTTTCAATGATCTGACTTTGTTTCCTTTCCTTCCTGGCACTCACTCAGATCATCAGCCACCAATCCTCTCTTCACTCGGGCTTTCAGTTTCTATGCTGGCAGCTTCTTGGGTCTAATAGTGAAGCCTTTCAGTCTGACCCACTTCCTTTCCCTAGATTGCTATCCCAGGACCCTCAGGCCCAAGGCAATGGTGCCCTTGGAGTTCTACAAATACCCCGCCTTGCACTCTCCTACTACTGGGTCTCAAGTGTTTGGAAAAGACTTGAATTCAAGAAAATCTGATTTAGAAATCTCTATCAACAAAAGAAAGAGGCAGAAGGGGACATAAAAGAAAGAAAAGCCCTATCTCTCCTGTGTCTTCCTCGAGGGATGTCTGCCAGCCATGTGTGGCTGGCACCTGCCTGCCACTGCAGATTCTGAATACAGTCACAGCCCATGCCCTAGGGCTTCCAGCAGTGGGTCTAGCACTCACAGGGAGGTCAGAGACACAAACAGCTGCTCTTAGCAGTGAGCTAAGCGATAATGCCCCAGTCTCTCTGGAATACCCTCCAAATCTGACTCTGTCCTCCTCTTTCAGCTTCCCTCAGTCTCCTCCATGCTATAGTCAACTCCAGCTCTCAGCAGGAGGACACAGGAAGGGGGACACACACATTCTTGTGAATGGCTTTTAAGCAGTTTCTTCTACAGGCATTGTTGTGGCTTGATTCTGAAATGTTCACTAAAGCATTATATGTTGAATGCTTGGTCTGCAGTTTGCGCCCTACGGTGAAGGCTGTACAACCTTTGGGAGTGGGGTAGCTGCTGAGAAGTAGACCAGCAGGCACAGGCCCTCTCGGTCTGCTTCCTGTGCTGTGAGAAGCTGCTCTGTCTTAGGCTCTCCTCTCACAGTCAGAGCTCTTTTGCCTTTCCTGCTGGGATGGGCTGAAATCACTCAGAAACTGTGAGCCAAAAGAAAGCACAAATTACTATGTTGGTTTTCCAGATTAATTAAGATGCTCCCATCTGGGATAGTGACCATGTAGTGTCTTATGATATTTTAGTAAGGCTGTCAAAGTCTACTAAGTGGCTGGCTGATAAACTACTCTAAGGATCAGACGTTATTAGCTTCTAAAATGCACTGGGGATTAAACCTGTGGCCCTATGCACAGTACCAGCCACTGAGTAATCTCTACACCTCTTGCTTACTTCTGAGGGTCTTCATTAAGTTTCCCAGGCTGGCCTTGGTTTTATGACCCTTTTCTTTCTCCACTGAGCAGTTGGTACTGGTCCTGTAGGCTGTGCCACCAGACCTAGCTGTATGTTATATAGCTGAACAGGGAGCTAAGGAAATGCAGTGTTCCTCAGTGGAGGGAATGAAGAATCGCAAGGCACATACTCAGGGGAGGTGAAGAAAAACCGGTGAAGGAGTTGGCCATGATGTAGTCGGCGATCTGCTGTAACGCTAGCAATCCGGTCGGGTCGTGGCCTTTCTTCATCTGTTCTTGGATGAGGCACTCTAGGTCTTCCCGAAAGGCCTGCAACACACACATAACCAGCTGAGCACAGACACCTCGCACGGAGCACAATGCTACAAACCTGCCCTGTGTGAACTCTCTCTCCCTCCCAAACCTCTGCCCTGTGTGAACTCTCTCTCCCTCCCAAACCTCTGCCCTGTGTGAACTCTCTCTCCCTCCCAAACCTCTGCCCTGTGTGAACACACTCCCTCTCCCAAACCTCTGCCCTGTGTGAACTCTCTCTCTCTCCCAAACCTCTGTCTTGTGTGAACTCTCTCTCCCTCCCAAACCTCTGCCCTGTGTGAACACACTCCCTCTCCCAAACCTCTGCCCTGTGTGAACTCTCTCTCTCTCCCAAACCTCTGTCTTGTGTGAACTCTCTCTCCCTCCCAAACCTCTGCCCTGTGTGAACTCTCTCTCTCCCAAACCTCTGCCCTGTGTGAACTCTCTCTCTCCCAAACCTCTGCCCTGTGTGAACTCTCTCTCCCAAACCTCTGCCCTGTGTGAATACTCTCTCTCCCAAACCTCTGCCCTGTGTGAACACACTCCCTCTCCCAAACCTCTGCCCTGTGTGAACTCTCTCTCTCCCAAACCTCTGCCCTGTGTGAACTCTCTCTCCCAAACCTCTGCCCTGTGTGAATACTCTCTCTCCCAAACCTCTGCCCTGTGTGAACACACTCTCTCTCCCAAACCTCTGCCCTGTGTGAACACACTCTCTCTCCCAAACCTCTACCCTGTGTGAACTCTCTCTCCCTCCCAAACCTCTGCCCTGTGTGAACTCTCTCTCCCAAACCTCTACCCTGTGTGAACTCTCTCTCCCAAACCTCTTCTGAGGCTTCTAACTATGCCACTGACAATAAAATATGAAACATGAAATAGGCAGCAAGAAGCTCTTAGGGAGAGGAACATTAGGTGCTCTTAATCAAACGAAATGAAGATACAGTGTCTACAGAGACAGGCACCACATTTTATTTCCCATGCTAAAGGCTGAAAAGAAAACAATCTCCAGATATCCTCGGTGAATTTTTATGTAATTATAGAAAAAGCATGGATAGATGGTAACCAGTCAATCTCTTCTTATAAAACCTGATCTTCCCTTTAAAACAAAACCATTTTTTTTTCGGAGCTGGAGACCGAACCCAGGGCCTTGCGCTTGCTAGGTAAGCACTCTACCACTGAGCTAAATCCCCAACCCCCAAAACCATTTTAAATGCTCAGTTGAAAGCAGCTATAATTAACATTCTTTGATTCAGTTAAAAAACTACACTGACTATGATATATCTATATCTATATCTATATCTATATCTATATCTATATCTATATCTATATATATATCACTCATTACATCAGCTCCAAGAGGGGGACATGGTCTGTTACTCAGTGTCTTCCAAGAAGATTTGAAAATAGTTCCTAACAAAAATAAAATAATATAAACATAGGCAAGGAAAGTCAAGCTAATGTGAAAAATAAACCCAAGGAGGAAGTAATAACCAGGAATGAGGTTAAGGTATTAAGTGTACACCTTGTACATACTTGCTAGAAACAGGTTAAAGTTTATCTAATCTCCCAGGGCCAGGAAACCTGCTCGGAGTCTGATTTAATGGCTTCAAGATTAAAGAGCAACTTGTTGCTTAAGAGAGCTATAAGCATTTGTTAAGGTGATCAGAAATTTCTGCTAAATAAGACGATGTATATTCACAAGGTATTCAAAGTCACACAGGTAATAGATCACAGGGGTAAGGACACAGACACCGGTTCTTTTGTTGGTAAACATGTTCTCACTTCCATATAACCCACAATACGGCACGTACCACCCGAAAGCTTTGGCTTATGTATGATGTCATGGGAGACATCAGGGATGACTGTCCCTTTAAGTCTAAATGACTTCTGTAGGTCACAAAGAAAGCTATTTTTAATGTAAATAACCACACCCCTAGCCTGTTCATACAACTGACAAAACATCAAAAGATGATAATTCTCTTAAAGCTAAACATTTAATTTTTTGTCACATATGTCAATTTTTGTCCCATGTTTTTGGAAGGTTATTCAGATAACTACTTATGTCATAAAACAGAAGCAAGTATAACAATTACTATGATATAAATGGTTCCAGTTCATTCTAGGAAGTTGTCAGTAAATGTTCTCAACTTTCAAATATTAAAAGGGCTAGGCATGGTGATATAGACCTATAATCCCAATACTTAAAAGGTTGAGGCAGGTGGATGTTGATCTTGAGAACAGCCTGGGCTATGTATTAAATTCCAGGTAAGCCATCCAGGGTAACATAGCAAGACTCTAATATATAATAAATAATTATTGCATATTTATACTATCATATAATGTATGCTATATTAATTATATAATATATACAATTTATATATAATATATAACATTATAGTTATAACCGATAATACATTGGTTTCTAATACAGAAACCAATAAACCAATCAACAAAATATTAAAAGCACTTTGTTTAAGATGAGTCATTAATTACATTCTTATATCAAATGTCAAAAAGTAATTCTTTGTAGTTGACTGACATAAACACATGAAAGATTCCTAAAATATGCAATGACTTGCTCAAGCCTGCGCAGCTAATAACTAAAGGGAATAAACATCTACAGGTAGAACTTTGACTTGGGCAGAGGATCTTTTCCTAACTTTATCAGAGCTGGGCTGTACTTCTGAAACCAAGTATCAGGCAGAGGTGTGCTGGGCCAGAGATGTTGAATGAGCCCTGGCACAGGAGCCTTTGGTTGGATGGCGATGCAGCACTAAGGTTATTAGTGGACTGTGGTGACCTGGAGTGCTAGGCCATATGTCTGCCCCATGCAGCAAGGTGCATCAGACACAGCCAGACACTAGCCTGTAGGCAGGCAGCCAGCTTCCACCACACCCTGGCTTCCAGAGGGGAAAGCATGTTAAGTCTCCAGTAACAACATACAAACCCACAGCACAAAGTCATCTTTACACATGAGCACAACAAAGGAGGGACTGGTGATGTGACAGTCTAGAAACAGTACAATTAAGCCAGAATGCTGTCAGGGTGACAGTCTTTAAAGCCTTCAAAGACCAGAGTATAATCCAAGAAATTATGACTATAATCTTCAAAGTATTGACCCAAAAGTCTCCTGTGTTTTAGTTTATCAATGTGTGTGCTGGCAGTGTGCCCCACATGTCTGTTGCGCCCGTGTATTTTCACAGCAGATGTGTAAAGCAGGTTCCTTGTTTACCAGTGAGGAAACAGAAGTACAAGGTAAGTGAGCTTCGTACTAAACGATGGGTGAGGTAAGTCTTGAACACCAATAGAAAACAAGCGGGCTGGAGAGATGGCTCAGAGGGTAAGAGCACAGACTGCTCTTCCAGAGGTCCTGAGTTCAGTTCCCAGCACCCACATGGTGGCTCACAACCATCTGTAATGGGATCTGATGCCCTCTTCTGGGGTGTGTGAAGACAGCTGCAGTGTTCTTGTACATAATAAATAAATAAATCTTAAAAAAAAAACCCAAGCATTGCACGCCAATACATTATGCAATACATTAAGGAAAAGATTTAAAAAGAAGTAATGAACAAACCTGTTGGCTCTGTGGGACTTCACGAGTTTTCTTGTTTTATCTGCCTGCCCTCAGATCCTAACGCTCAGGTCTAACCTTCAGCATCCTTTCATTACAGTGCACATGTTTGCCTGCTTGCTCATTCCGCTGTGTCAGATAGAATTCCTTCCTTTATATCACTGTGTCTTATGTACCCTTCTTCTCGGAGTCCCCTCCTGAATGGCCTCGCTGGGGAAGTCCCAGCGTTCCCTCTCTTCTGTGTCCAGTCTGAACTCTAGACTTCCTCCCGTCTGTTCAGGGCGCCCGTCTTCCGGCTGCACTGCTACCTGTCCTTCCAATGCAGCCACACCAGGAGACAAGAACCATGTGCCTTTCCTTTTCTATGTCTACTTTATCTCAGCTACCATAATACCAACTTTCCATTTTCCTAAAGGATGGCAAAATCCATTAGCTGGGTTATTATTTAGAAAATAGTCTTGTCAGTGTTATTTAAATGGAGGATTGATTTCTTCTGTGTAGTAATTGCATAAAATCTGTCTATCAACTTCTTTGCATGTTACACATTTTAAAGAAGTAATTCAATGTTGCAACTTAAAATCCTACCTGAAAACTTAGTTTGTCTCCAAAACTGACAGTTTAAACAGCTCCCTTATCAAATACAAGTCTAAAATAATGGAGTATATCATGCTTAGGTAAAAAATGCTGAAAGAGTTGCGCTTATCTGAATCTTGCATCCTTTTATTTTCTTTTATTGTTGAGTAAGACTATAAAACTGAGTTTCATAGGGGGCTGGAGAGATGGCTCAGAGGTTAAGAGCACTGGCTGTTCTTCCAGAGGTCCTGAGTTCAATTCCCGGAACCCACATGGTGTTACCATCTATCTGTACTGTGATCTGATGCCCTCTTTATAAAGTGTCTGCCATGCAAGCAGGAAGACGTGGTTCAATCCCATAACTTACATAGAAAGAAGCTTAGCAAATGCCATGGGTGCCGTAGTAACATGAATTGCTAGGGGGGTGACCACACAGGCTGTCAATTTGCATGTGAGGCCTGCTCCACAGAAGGAAACTCATGCCTGGTATTATAAATCTGACCATGATTCCATGACTAGGAACTCATAGGTCCCAGGGATGAACCTACTACTACAATGTGCTAAATGAATGTAATATCAATCTGTGCCTTAAATATGTATCTCTCTACCTACAGATTAATAGAGTTTTCAGCCCTTATCAGAGAAATTCCTACGGGCAGTAGATGGTGTTAGTGCAGAAATTCACAACTGGTCAGGGGTGGTCAGGGGCAGAAGGTAAAATGGCGGTGAGTGCTCAGCCACGAGTTGGGCATCTTCATCACAGCTCTTTCCCTAAGACTCAGAGAACTCGAGGAAGAGGAGGAGGAAGATTAAGAGCCAGAGGTTGGAGAGGGCTGGGGTACAGCAGTGTCTTCTGGACACACAGCAGCTGTGGGTGCCTGCACAAGATCAACCCTTGAATACTCTAGCATGGAGGGGACAGCAGCCTACAAGCCACCATCTCTAGCTAAGGAGCAGCGATGGGTCCAAGAGGAGGGAAGAGGCTCCTTTCTTTGGAGTGTGGCCCTTGGCAGACTGACCATACACTGATGTGTACATTATGGTCAGCACAAATTGGACTTGATGGGATATATGTGTATCATATATATATATACACACACAAACACACACATACATATACATATATACATATATACATATATACATATATACATATACATATATATATATATGGAGAGAGAGAAGAGAGAGAAGAGAGAGAGAGAGAAGGTATAAAATCAAGGAGTAAGAAGAGTTAGGCTGAGGTGTATAGGCTAAATATAATAAAGATATTTTGTGGGTATGTGTAAAATTCTCAAAGGATTAATAAAATATTAAAACAACAACAGAAACAGGTGGAGGCATATGCTTGTAATCCTACCGCAGGGAAGCAGAGACAGGAGGATGTCTAGGGGTAGCTAGCTAGCCAGATTAGCCTACTTGACCGATTTAGGTCACCCACACACACAACCTGCCTGCCAAAAACAAGTGGGGAGGGAGCACTGTCTTTGGCTTCTATGCACCTGTGCACATGAACTCACATACACAAGGGCACCTGAACACACAAACATGGATAAAAGAACAATTTGAAAAGAATCTGACCGGATGGAATCATTTTAGTTAATGCTATAAACAAACAATGAAACAAACACACAGGCAGATTTACTAGTAATGTCTACCTTAGGAGACTTAGGGAACAGAATACTGATTCATGCTAAAGACATCAGATGAGCTCTATCCACTTCTGGATAGTACACTGCATAGTAATTAGTAGAGAGGAAGTGTGTGTGTGTGTGTGTGTGTGTGTGTGTGTGTGTGTGTGTGTGTGGGGTGGGGGATCACAGACTTGCTTCTATGGTAGCGTACAATTATGTGATTAGATTTCTGCTAAAGCACGATAGGACGGAGCACACTGACTTCCTTAGAGTTTCTCCACTAAGAAATGCATTAACCTAGAACTAGATCTCCACTGGTTTTACTGAGGAGAAAAAAACAAATTAACCAAACTTTCTTCTGGATGGTCTTCCTCCTGCACTGACTTTATATGACGGTCAGGGTTGGAATAACTTTCCTTCAAATTGGCATACAAATAAAGTTTATAAAGAATATTTGTGTCTTAACTTTCCTAAGTGACCAGAAAGAAGGTGGTGACTCTAACCAATTGCTCTCCTAAGGGCACGCCAGTTTCTTCTGTGTTTGAAATAAGCTCTGGCACGGGGATGTCTGTTATTTAAACACTATTTGTGTTGGGTGTCTGAGCTACACTACCTCTGCTTCAAACGTGAAAAACACCGTGAAATTCCTAGAAAGAGAATATTTTTCTTCAAAGTTAAAACAAGACAATTCTTTTTTTCCTTATACCCACAACATTTAGACAAATTCTTTGTTCTTTCATTTTTGGCGAAAGAGTAAAGTGCTATTTTTGCATATTTCCATATTTGCATATGCAAAAATCAAATATTCACATTTGTATAGACCCATAGTGTCTTACTCTAGAAAGGCTCCCAGGGTTGGGCTGATTAGCTTAAGCCACAAAAGTGAAGCCAGAGAGGTCTTGTGAGCAGGACCTGCCCCTGCTTTGGTAATTACAGCCTAACAGAACCACACCTGGGTTAAAATTCCAAGGCCGCCATTTAACCAAGCCAAAACCATTCAGCCAGTTCTGTGATGGCTTCCGGTTTCAATCTGTTCATGTGTTGAGTTGGAGTTGTTTGGAGATCACAGCCCGCTATACATTTGTAGCAGGTACCCGGTGCACAGTATAAGTTTAACTAAGAGAGCATTTTGCTTCTGTTAGTTTCTCTCATTTGCTTTCTTCTCAAATGACATTATTTTAAAAATTTATTTAAAATTTAAAATTTATAAACATAAATTAGTAATGTCTTTGCTTTAGGTTTTTATTGATTATAAATTTGTCTAATAAGTAGACTTCAATATATTTGTAGGTGACCAATGAAAATTTAAAAGAATTATAGAGGCAGAAACATTGCAAACTTGTACTTAAAGGAACCAGGGTAGTTAGTGCTGGCACTTGGGGGTGGAAGCTGGAGGGAAGAACACACCCCATTCCGAGCAGCCTTAAAGAAAGGTGCATGTGACGGGAACTCTAGTCTTCTGCAAGGAGCTCCAGAAGAGACGCAGATGACAGCAGCCTGGGCAGGTGTCTGGGCTGCAGGTTTATAGGAAAGCTGAGGCGAGCCCTGACTACTCAGCTAAACTGCTTCTCAGCGGCTGCCTTTCAGAAACATGAGGTAACAAGAATGCTAACTGTGTGAGCTGGTTGGAATGGTTTGCTACCTGGAAGAGGGAACTATTAGAGGCCACAGTGCCGCTTCCTGTAGAGGGAAGTCTGACCCTTTAAAGCAGTGCTTCTCAGCCTTCCCAGTGCTGCTGCCCTTCACTACAGCCCCCACCTCCTGGTGACTCCCACTCATAAAGTTAGTTCTGCTGCTTCATTAACTGTGACTTTGCTACTTATATGAATCATAATGTTAATATTTATACATAGGATATCTGATATGTGACAACCAAATAGGTCACGACCATAGGTTGAGAAATGCTACTTCAAAGGAAAGGTGAACACCACTGTCACACGCTTTTCCAAAATTTCATGAACAAAATTTAACATTCATTAGGCAAAGCTCTAAGGGGAAAAATTATATCTTTTAATTAATTAATTAATTAAATTTTAGCCTCTTCATTTTTTTCTGAGTAAAAACTGACTGTTCTTTTGAGCAGATAAATACCTGTTCTTTTCCATTAATAAAGTCGATACTTTTAATTTGTTAAAAATGGAAATGTATGCCCAGCAGTGGTGGTGTACACCTTTAATCCTTAAGAGGTAGGGGCAGGTGGATTTCTCTGATTTCAAAGCCAGCCTATTCTACAGAGCGACTTCCAGGACAGCCAGGGCTATACAAAGAAACCTTGTCTCAAAATAAATAAATAAATAAATAAAAATAAAAATAAAATATTCTCAAAGCTATGATGTCTTTAATAGAAGAATACTGGAAAACAGAAAAATCTGGCATATAAATGTAGTTAGCACTTTTCCCATTTTTACTGACCGGTTCTCTGGGACATTTATCCTACAAAAAAAGTCAATATTTTACAATCCTGAACAAAACGTGGTCTGGATTTCATTGTTCCAATGCTTTACAGTGCAGGTTACGATAACCGTTTGGTAGTAAGTTAGCTCCTATCTGTGGCAAGGTACAGCGCACGAACTCTGCCATTTTCTCTCTGGCTCGTCTCTGCTTTCTTTGAAAGGCGTCTTTTAAACAGGCACTACACTTAGGAAATCCTTCAAAGCTTGCACTGCTTTATCCCTTGTCTTTCCGTGCTTTCATTAAGGCCACTGCTGAGGGAAAATTACTCAGGATGGAATTCCCCTTTGGCTTTGGACTCAACTTGTGTGATTACCTTCACAGGGCCACAGAACCAAATGATTTACCAGGCCACCAGAAATGCAGCCTGCACGGCCTGTGCTTATTTTAGCAGCAGACCCCTAACCTAGATCCCAGGAGCCTAAGTGAGCCACCTCGGCCTGAGGAGTCCTGCAATCTTCACTACGCATAAACTTAGAAATTCATTCTGCCTCTCAAATCCAGCGACTCTCTCACTTCCCATCATTTTATGGGACCTGTGGAATTCCACTAAAGCAGTGTTTCTTTGTAGGTCGTGACCTCTTTGGGTTCACAGGGTTGGCTAAGATTACTGGAAAACACAGATATTTACATTATGATTCATAATAGTAGAAAAATTAGTTATGAAGTAGCAACAAAGTTAATTTTATGGTTGGGGGTCAGCACAACATAAAGAACTGTATTACAGGGCCACAGCATTAAGGAAGATTGGGAACCACTGCATTAAACCACTGGAAGAAACTTAACAAATTACTCCAATATGATTTAAGTCAACTACTGCGTTGACAAAATTTTCAGCTTACACTAAATTTATAATACACTTTAGTCTAGTTATTGTAGAATACATATATATGTGCCTACATGAGTTAATTTAACAATAGCTTACTAAAGCGCAGAGCTCCTCAAATCCTCAAGTCTTTCTATACTGTTATGAATGTTGAAGTTAGAGTACCCAAAGGGACACAAAATGTGCACATGAATGTAGCTAGCTTGTTCTCCAGTCATGACTGTGGTGCACTTGCTTCTCGGCTCGGATGTCTTAATTGGCTATCCTCCAGCTCTCAGTAGAGCCACTGTCTGTCTTTAGGTGGAATCACACCCAGAAAGCACACACAGAGAATCTACATTATTGAATGACCTCACTACTGTTAAAGTTTCCCTTAGCTCTTATCCGTGAGTCCGCTCAGTCTTTAAGCAGAAGTTCACCGTTTTCCCAGCCCTTCTTTACTGAGGAGTTTCCACTATTTCATTACATCCTAGCAAGGGCTCCAAAGAGGAAGGAAGGCTTAGGGTTGCGTCAGCTCACAGGACTCTGCAGGATCTGAGTGACTCGCTTCCTCTGCTCCATCATATTGAAGTCCTGCCGTAGATCAGGAGACATGTTCCTCTCTCGAAGGTATTCTGGATCACTTTCATTGATTCGGTCAAAATACCTCTCTTTGTGAGGCATGCTGGGAGGAGGAGGGGTGGTGATCACCGCTTGGCTGCTGTCTGAACTCATGCTTCCAGTCTTCTTCCCTACAGAGTAAACACACAGACACTTACTACAGCACCTTGGTAAATCCACTCGACAGGAGCCAAGTACAACTTTTAAACTTTTGGAAACAAATTTTCTTTTAAAAGAACCTTCAGGGACTGGAGAGATGGTTCAGTGGTTAAGAACAACACTGGCTGCTCTTCCAGAGAAGCTGGTTCAGTTCCTAACACCCACACGGAGGCTAACAACTGTCTGTTACTTCAATCCCAGAGGATCCAACACCCTTTTCTGGCCTCTGCATCAGGCACATATGTGGTGCATACATATGAGCAAAATACACACACACACACACACACACACACACACACACCATTAAAGTAAAATCTAAAAAGAGAAGAAATTAAAAAGTGGGCTCATGGAGAAGGTTGCTTGATGGATGCCCAGCGGTGAGAGAGTTGTTCTTAGTGCACTCATGGCTGGATCCCAAGCGCCTTAAAACATAAGACAGCTTCTCCAAGGACACGACAAAAGGTTTTATGTAGAAAACACTTCTTAACAACAACAACAAAAGAAAACAAAACATATCTTAAATTATAATGCTAAGTTAGAAATTACTATTTTCAGAGCTAATAAAAATTCATGTCTAAATACTGAATTTTTAAAAAAATATATGATGTGACATTTTAAATTAATTTAAGGGACTGGAGAAATAGCTCAGTGATTAAGAGTAGGCATTGTGGGGGTTGGGGATTTAGCTCAGTGGTAGAGCGCTTGCCTAGGAAGCGCAAGGCCCTGGGTTCGGTACCCAGCTCCGGAAAAAAAAGACAAAAAGAAAAAGAAAAAAAAAAAAAAGAGTAGGCATTGCTCTTGCAGAGGACCCAGTTTTGGTTCCCAGTGCCCACATCAAACAGCCCACAAATACCTCTAACAAAAGCTCCAGGGGATCCAAAGCCCCACAAAACACAAGCACTGGCCCATCCATGTACACACACACACACACACACACACACACACACACACACACACACACACAAATACACAAAATTAAAAACAAAATAAATATGTAAAAATAAAACTAATTTAACTTAGAATACACGCTAAAGCCAACTCATTTGGATTTGAGGAAGAAAACATAAATTTTTTAGACTTTGGTAAAATTCAGGCAAAAAAAAAAAAAGCCAGTGTCATGTGGTTGAGACATCCTCTTTCTCCTGCTTTGACTTTAAACCCGTATATGTGCATCTTAATTTGCTCTACTGTTTCCCAGGGAAGCTGGAGGCCAGGAGCAGCAGAGTTGACAGGTCTTCATGTCAGGAAGAGGAAACAGCTAAGCATCCTACTCTAGGCAGGGTAGAGAGCAGGGACATCATCACCCACATCTCTGCTCAGTACAGGACCAACCATGGGGAATGATGCCATCTGTCCTGTGTCGACTGTGGAACCTTCCGAGCTAACCAATATTTAGCTACTTAGGGGATAACAGATTGGCCTGCCCTTCCTCTTCAGCTTCCTCCTGCTCTTGTTGCTGTTGTGCTTGTTTTCTTGGTCAAACTGAGTTTTTCAACGGAATGATGCTCAAAACACCCCAGAGTAACGCGCTGCACACTGCCAGTGAGGCGCGTGGGCGGACCTCCCCATGCTGGCTTTGTGTCAGGCCCAGCTTTTGCCCCCCTCAAGATCCTTTCTGTTCCTTAGCAGGTATGATTTCCTGATGTATGATACACACAGGACTAGGTTCCTCAGAATAATTCACTAACTTCCCAAGAGATGTCAGAACTGTGACAGTTGCCACACTGACTACATCACTCAGGCAGAAGGCACTTCATCTCCACATTAGTCAAGGAGATGCCTCAGAAGTTCTATGAACAACTGACTCCCTCATCTGAGGATACCACTTAACTGGGCATGTGACTGTGTTTGAACACTAGGAACAATCGATCGCCGTCTCAGAAACAACAAGCCTCACTGTTGTCTCAGCTTGTGCCTGCTGGCTCGTTATGGGCAATGGCTAACCATCAAGAAGCAATTGTCTATTCTTCACAAAGCTGACTGAATTAGAATCCCCATGTCAAGGATGCTGTCGCCTTTTATCACTGAAAGGCACTTACTGTGGTTTGTGTATAATATCAAAGAGTATATACCCTTTAAAAAAAGCTAATTGCAGTGGTTATCTGGTGCTGGATTCATTTACATAAATTCCTCAAATGGCAACACTGTTGAAATGGAGAACAGAGCAGAGGCTGACCTGTGAGAGAGGACAGTATGCTCAGGGTGGAGTTAAGATTCAATATATGCATTAAGTGACCATGAGCAAAACAAGAAAACCTGAAGAGGGTCAGTGTCAGCCCTGCTACTGAGTGGGTACTGCAACCCAGCTTTAGGTAAGTGTCTTAATGAGAATGTCCTAAGTGCATATGATATTCTCCCACCACGCCCGCTCCGTTCTCTCCCTTCCAGTTCCTCCCTATCACTCCTTCCCCTCCATCATTTCCTCCCAATTTCATTTTTTTAAAGCACTGGTGACCAGTGTTTGCATGTGTTTAGGGCCATCTACTGGAGCAAGGAGACTCTCTCACAGGCCACATCCCTGTAGAAAACTGACTCTCTTCCTCTCAGTAGTTAGGGCTGAGACTTAGCGACTCCCTGTTCCACCCATGGTAGGAATGTAAGTGGCTTGATCTTACCCACGCGAGCTCATGTGTGCAACTTTTCTGTTGTGTCCAGAAAACACTGCTTCACTACTCATCCTCTGCTTGGCTCTTAGATTCTTCCTGGCGCCCTCACCCCTGGGAGAGGTATGTGCTAGAGAAGCTAGAAATGAGCTTCTCTGATGAGGGCTGTGGGATGCACTATCCATGGGAATAAAGATACGAATGTAGAAGGAAGTTTATTTCTACATCCATTTGACAGAAAAAAATAGCAATAAGTTCTCCTTTAGTACATATGACCAACCCAGCCACGGTTTCTTGATGCTGTCTGTGGTGCCAGGCATGAGATCATGAGAGGGGGGCTTTAAATGCATTCAGAAAGTGGCCAGCATTCCCAGAATAGATGTGTTGATAGGCAAGACATTGCTGTAGCTCTTAGGGCTCACATCTGGGTACGACTGATGATGCCTTTCCTCCCCGGACAGCATGGATAGCATCTTCTAGCACTAAGAAAGGTAGCCAGTAGGTATGACACTGCCAAGTTGGTACCAGTCTCATTTCTCCAAGTTCTATGACTCAAACACGTTGTTTTCAGCAATAGGGTCTTACCATCAAGTTCTGTAGGGTAACCAAGGCAATGGCAACAGCCTCTAGTGTTTTAGAGTCTACTGGACCAACAACTCAAAGAGATGTAACCCATTCCTAGCACTGGGCTAAAAATTAGCCTAAGGTGCCTGGAGAGGCACTTCCTCCCATCCACTACTCTACGGTGCCTCCTAGTCTAAGTTAATTACACATGTAGATGTGGATGCTTTTAGGACGCTTCTACAACACTAGCTGTACCTTGTGCCACATGCTCTTTTCAAAGGTCTTTAGTGATATCTCTCCCTAGACTTTCACCTTGTCTTCCCACCCCTCTTCCATTTAAGTTTTGTAAGATGTTACTAATGGGGGGAAATATATGAAGGGTACACAGCTTCCCTGTTGGTTCTTATAATTGCATGTGCAGCTATAATTGTCTAAACTTTTAATTTTAAAGTTTAATCTTAATAACATTAATATTCTGTAAGAGTAGAAAAAAATTAGCAGTCTCCATTTCCAGTGATGTAAGTTTATGATCAGCTCTGCAGAGGGTAAAGTTTATATTACCCCTACCTTTAGACATTTTCAGTACCAGAAAGCATTTTGAAACAGTTTAACCAGTATAACTAAATTGCATCTGAATAAAAATGCATGGACCGTAACACCTGGAATTCAGTACCACAGAGACTTCTCATGATGATTCAACGAGTTGTGGGATGTAAAATGTGGTTATAATAGCAGTTTTCCTAAGCTAACCAAAGCCCTCTGGGACACAGGATGGAATGCAGTATTGGGGAAATACTAATTTCAAGTGTGATCTTGAGAGGAACTTACTCTGTAGTCAGAGCAGTTTAAATATGACTGTAGTCCATGAGACCTTTCACAAAGCTAAATGTCATGGAAAGAAATGGTCTAGAAATTTCAGCTAATTATTAGCCTAAAAAACTCTGAAACCTTCTATTCGTTCTTTCTAATCAAAAAGTAGCCTACCTACCACAGAGTGTTGGACTATGTGCCAGCCACAGGGCTGAGGGAGGCACATAGACTGGCTTGTTTACTTACTGAAATCTTAACTGCAGACATCATGTTCACATTACAGAAGAGGAAGTGAAGTAAAAAGCTACCAAGTGATTGATGGAGACTTCTGGCTAGGTCTGTTGAAGCCAGTAGCCCATGATCCTAATCAATGAAGTGGGCAGCCAGCAGGTTCTTTTCCAATGTCAGTTCACTATCAATGTTGGAAAGCTTTGATCCTCCATCCAAAACCAGCCAGCCAGCCAGCCAACCAACTAAACATGGCCTGTGGTACTTTGAATACTTGGCCCATGGAAAGTGGCACTTTTAGGAGGTATGGCATTACTGGAAGAGGTATGGCCTTATTAGCGGAAGTATGTCACTGTGGGGATGTGCTCTGAGGCTCTACCTGTGCAGAAGAGACCTCCTCCTGGCTGCCTGCAGAAGACAGCCTTCTGCTGCTGCCTTTGGATCAAGATCCAGAACCCTAGCCCTTCCAGTACCAGGCCTGCCTGGACGCTGCCATGCTTCCTGCCTTAGTGATAATGGACTGAACCTCTGAACCTGTAAGTAAATGTTTTCTTTTATGAGTTGGTTTCCTTGGTCATGGTGTCACAGCAATAAATCCCTGAGACACTGTCCTAGGATGAAAGGAACCTGTGCATCGGTCATCTCTGTCCCCCAGGGAAGGAACACCTTAGTGGCGGATTCTCTACTCTTTGCCCAAACGATTCACTCAAAGCATAAATACTTCTGTATCCAGATGATAACTGATAAATTTTAGCTCCATGGACCCTTCATTTTAAAACTGACCACACCTTTTAAAAATACCATACACATCTATCTAGGCATGTTTTTAGTACCTACCAGTAATGCACACCTGAACTTTAAAATAGTATAAACTAGTGAAAACCAGTGCAAACTAGTATCATATCTTTGAACAGTGCTCTGCCAGCTGAAAAAGTATAATTTTTAACATAAAATGTAAAGACTTCTGGCAGTTAACACTATAAACTTGTCAGCCTTGTGGGTTTCCCTCTGGTACACTCTTTGGCTGTTCAGATTAGAAATAGAGACAGAGTGTGGCCAATGAATGACTCCATGGGCAGACACCTGATCTTGACCTTGCTGACATTTGACCTCTGACTTGCATACATGCACACAGACATGAGTGTGATAAGAGACCTGAAGAGGCATTGTTAGGGGTGGGGTTGTAGCTCAGCGGTGGAGCACCTGCCTAGCAGCAATGGTGCTGGAGTTGATCCTCAGCCCTGGGGCTGGGGCTGAGGCTGGGGCTGGGGCTGGGAAGAGGACATTGAGAATAAATAAAACTCGACTTTAAAAGTCTCATGCCCAGTGTCCACGTGGTACCAACGCAGCATGGTGTCAACGGGTAGGATATGACACAGAAGTGCTATCCTAGAACGGTGGCTTTCAGACCCTTTGAAAAAATAGCATTCCACAATAAGAAAACCATTTTCTGCTGTATTTACATAAAAACAGGATATATAATGAAGTAAGTTAATGACCTGATACTCCGGTGGTTATCCTGATATTTTCCATGTTAAGGTCTTTCTCCCCACCTTTTAAAGAAATACTGATGGCACTGATGACTGATCTAGTCCTGGGTTGTGCCATAGGTTTCAATGTGCTGCTCTAGAAATTCTAAGTTAGTCAGTTGAGAAACCAAACAGAGAGATCTATACAGCATGTGTGTGTGGATGCACAGAAAACCGAGGGGTGTGTAAGTAGAAGAGAGAGATGCAACTTCCATTTTTCCTGTGTATATGCATGTGTATGGTTAGGTCCACGTGTGCACGCGTGTGTGCTGTTGCATATACATGTGTGTACCTAGAGGCCAGAGGTTGACATGAGATGCATTCTGTGGTTGGCTCACTGGGCTTGCTGGCTGCCAGCCTAGCCCCAGCTTCAGTCAGAGACCCTGCCTTAAGAGAGTAAGACAGTGAAAGAACAGGCCACTCCCTATCCTTCTCCAGCTTCTGCATGAACACAGGTGCATGTATCCATGTACACAGCTCCACAGATGTCACACATACAGTCCCCAGCCACAACATAAACAAAAAGTGTGGACATTCCACAACATGTGAACTCTTGAAACACTATGAAAAGTAAAAGAAGCCAGTTATCACAGACCACATTTACATGAAATATTTAGAACAGGCAGGCCTGCAGAGCAGAATCTGGATTATTGATTGTTTAAGGTTGGGAGAAAATAAGGAGTGGCTTCTAGTGAGATTTCTTATAAAGAATGATGAAATGTTATAATTATGGTGATAACCATATAATTCTAACGACATGAAAAAATGCGCTGGGGAATAGCTCAACTGGCAGTATCTGCTTAGAATTCATGAAACCCCGGTTTATATCCCGCATCATATAAACCAAGTGTGGTGGAACAAGCCTATAATCCTAGGACTTGGGAGGTGAAGGCAGGAGGACCAAAAGTTCAAAGCTATCCTTGGCTACCTAGCAAGTTCCAGGTTAGGCTGCGTTTCCTGAGAGTCTGCTTCAAAACAACGAAGCCCACCAAGTTATACACTTTGAATAGGAAAAGGATATGATGTGCAATTTATATCCCTATAAAATTATCACCTTAAAAGTTTCACTAGCAAGTTCCTGACCACCTTGCACATCTGGAGTGGAACCTGTGGTAGATCCCCACCACGGCAGGTGCTGGCTGCAGCTACGACTCCTAAGTAACCTGCTCACAGCAACCTGCACCACAGTGGTTTAAACAAAGTGACTGCTTACAAAAACGTCTTTCCAAATTTCAAATTCTCGGTAGTTTTAAGTGTTTTCCAATAAGGAGAGACGCTGTGCATTCAAGTCTCAGCCGACTGCCCCACACTTGGAATAATAATCACACTCGTCAGAGTTCAAAAGCAGCACTTGGTTAAGAAACAAGCGCTGTTTATTGTGTCAGCTCTTCCGACATGGAACAGTGAGCATATCTTAAGTTCTAGGAAACAACTGAGACCCTGCCCAAGCAGCATCAAAGCACAGCCTTAAGCAGGGGTTCTCAGTTTCAGTTGCTCTCATCTGTTGGTCACAGCTTCATGTGCATTGATACAGCAGTCAGTACAGTTGAGAAATGATCAGAACGTGTAGTTAAGAAAAATGGAAACAAGGAAACCTGCCATCAAACAGCGCAGAGGGCACTTTCTACATCCCCCAAAGAGGAACGCTTTAACTCCTGACACCACACTGCACACTGTCGCCGCAGTGGCTGTTGATACCTTGCCAGTTCTCTTGGACTGTGTGGGATTTGAGCAGTACAATGCTCAAGGCATCATACATTGGTACAAAATCATAGTAATGACATGTATGAGTGTTACACGTTACTTTCATTTTATTCCACGGTCTAAATTTACTTCTTCAATGAAAGATAAATGAACAGGGCTATCACAACATTCTTTATAATTGATAACGCTACTGGCACAAGACTAGTGCTGAAGGGAAGAGCTACAGCTCAGTAGTCCATGAGTGGCCTTCCTGGTCTATCAACTTAGTATGCACAAACATGTAAACGAGGTAATTACAGAATGGTTTGATCCAAACACCGAAAAGACAAGTTTCCTTAAGTGCTGAGTTATTAGACACATGGAAGCATCCATTAACATTTTATCATTATGCCATTTCACTTAATGTCTTTAAAAGGTTAGAAGCAGAAGTCGACTAGAGAATTAGCCCAAATTTGTTTTCCAGATTGCATAACAAATGCAGAGGTATTAATAACGAGCTGTGCTTCTACCTACAAACCTCAGTCCTCCTGGAGCAGGCGCTCCCACAACACCCTACACTTCCTCATGACCATACGCCTTATAAACTTGCTGTTTTTCTCTGTTACTCTTGAATAAAACATGTGAGTAAGCATGTACGGACAGACACTAGTAGGAGATGAGCAGACTGAGGGAGGAAGTGCCAGCAGCTATGGATGAGGCCGTAAAGTACTGCAGTGTATCCATATAATTCTGAAGTTAAGCAAGGAGAAAAAGTACTCAGGGCGAGGGGCCTTTCCGGAAGGTTCAGAAGACCACACAGGCCTGCTTAGTATTATGGGAGCTGTAGGTGTTAACTGCATAGATAGCTGCTAATGTATCAGCTATAGGCTATCAGCCAAATGTGAACATTTTCATTTTACCTCTAAAACTAAGTAAGCATTAGTTTGAAAGCTTGAAGGCTTTACTATGAAACAAGCTTGGAAAAGATCTAAAGGGTTAGGTACAATACATCAAATGCACAAGGATGTGACAGACAGACATTCCTAGTGCTCACGAGACAGAGGAAGGGGTGTGTGGAGGGAAAGCCAGCCTGGTTAACACAGCAAGACTGGGACTCAAGAACAACAACAACCAACCAATTAAACAAACAAAAGTAAAGAGAAAGAAAAAAAGAGAAGAAATGGAGGGAAACTGGCTTATCATTATAATCGTGGAGTCTAGTGTGGCGGCTCAGGCCTGTGACTCCAGCACATGAGTTCGAGGCCAGCTTAGGTCACAATACATTCCACATAAGCCTGACCTACAGTGCCTGACTATGTTGAATAAGGAAAGTCAGCGGAGAGATTACATGGGTCAAAAGGTAGAAGTGCTTGCCCATAGGCCCAACAACCTGATTATAACCTGGGACCCCATAAGGTGTCAGGAGAGAACAGACTCCCTAGAGTTGTCCTCTGACAGTCCAGGAACATGGGTACAAGACAGAAGCATGTACACTCCGACATGACGAAACTCTAATCAGTAATTCATTTTCTCATAACCAGATGTTGTGCTCTACACAGATAATCTCACCTTTTCTCATACACACTCTCTATATGTTTACAGTCATAATTTATTGTCAACATGGAATATTTGGAAATGAAATGAGATAAGTAAGGGGAGACCAGAGGACGGGTGACACGAGAGTGCCTCCCGCAGGTTAGTTTGTTACTGCATGAGATCCAGGAAATAATCCAGAAGGTAACATGACAGACGAGGGTTTAGGTGTGTGGTGGGGGTGGGGGACCACTGGAGATTCCAGGCTCACAGTTTAGTTTCTAGCGACTCCTCAGAGTTGACTCGATACCATTTTACTCCTCCTGGGTAAGGACCAGCTCCCACATACTCCACGAATTTCAGTCACTTAACTGTCTGTACAGGACTGAGTTTCAAAACATCAAAACTCCTTGCTTTGACATTTTCTTCAGTTGTGTTTGAAGTCAATTATTCTTTTTTTTTCTTTTCTTTTTTTTCGGAGCTGGGGACCGAACCCAAGGCCTTGCGCTTGCTAGGCAAGCGCTCTATCGCTGAGCTAAATCCCCAACCCCGAAGTCAATTATTCTTAAATATTACAGCACACTACCCATACTCCTCAGAAAAAAAATTTAAATGAATATTAAAAATACAAGTGATATAGAAAACATCCCCAAACTCCCATTTTACATCTATTTCTTAAGCTAAAAAAATTTTGGTTACTTGTTTTGTGTGTGAGTGTGTGATTTTTTTGGTCTTTTGGTTTGGTTTTTGGTTTTTTTGGCCATGAACTTTCAGTCTTCCTGCCTCCATCTCCCAAATTCTTGTATTATAGATATAAAAAAAAATTCAAACTCTCCTCAATCTGAAGAAATCCATCCTACAAAGCACACTATTAAAAGTGAGTTGGGCATATAAAGGAAACTTTTACCTCAAAGTCTAGCAAACTGAGGTGTTACCATACAGCACACGTCTGAATTTCTCCCTGGGGCAGTCCTGTGTTCAGTGGGATAGGAGAGGCCTGCAGGCGGGGCAATAAGACAAAGGGCCTGACTTCAAGAAGGGGAGGAGGGAGGAAGGGGCTGGAGAGATGGCTCAGCAGTTATGAGCGCACCCTGCTCTTGCAGATGCCCTGAGGTCCAGCCCCAGCACCCACTGTTATTGCAGCTCCAGGGAGCCTCTGGCCTCTGCAGGCACGTCCCTCACATGTGCACATGCACGCATGTACACACAACTAAAAAATAAAAGTGAAGTAAAATACACAAGAACATTTAACAGACTTTGAACTATTTCAAGGATTTCAGCTGTAGACTTTGGCTTCCTTTACCATAGCTGATAAAATATAACTGTAAGTAAACAGATTTGTACCACAAAGGGGTCTCATTTAAACAAGATCGTCCAGCCTTTATAATTGGGCTGGTGAGGAAGCCCACAGAATCAGAACATGATCTGCTCTCTTCTTGGAAATGTAGTGTAGGCAAAGATGTGTAGCATTAAATCCAGAGAACAGAGCCTAGAAATTACTTCCAAGTGTCTTTGGTTAGAACCTGCGAGGATAGAAACCTGATGATGGATTTTAAGGGAAGTTCATAAAACGAAGATTCTTCATTAGCCCCAGAAATTTGTTTCACAAAAGTATTTTTTCAAAATCTTTATTTGCCAAAATTATAATCCTTTAGATTTCAAGTTTTTCTTTCCTTTATGATTTATTTGTATGTGCACGTGTGTATAATGTGTGTGCCTAGGCGCTCCTGTAGGGCAGAGGACCACCTCAGGAGTGCTCTCCTCTATGGCGGATGGCGGGGCGGGTCTAGGATCAGACTCAGGTCCACAGGGCTCTTTACCAAGTGCTTTTCCTTGCTGAGCGTCTTGCCAGCCCTACAGCTAAAGTTGAGTATTTCAAAAGGAAATAGAGAATTCCCAGCTTAGGATGGTTTGACTCACAATTTTTTTTTTTTAACTTCATGACATTGTGAGAACAATATATAGTCAGCAGAAATGATACTTTGAATTTTGATCTTTTTTATAGGCCTAATAGTGAGTGGGATGATCTGTTTTTTCTCAAGTTTTTATTAAGTAAAACAACATTCTGTAAACATATAGTAATGGCACTTTGCTCACCATATGGGGTATTTCTCTTCTTTTCTTTTCTTTTTCTTTTTCCCGGAGCTGAGGACCGAACCCAGGGCCTTGCACTTGCTAGGCAAGTGCTCTACCACTGAGCCAAATCCCCAACCCCTTCTCTCTCTTCTTAAAAAATTTCCTCCTTTATTTTTCATGTGTGTAGGTGCTTGCATGTATGTCTGTGCACCAGCTGTGTACAGCCATGCCTGAGCCAGCAGAGGGCAGCAGGTCCCCTGAGACCGAGATCATAAACAGTTTTAAGTTACCAGGTAGGTGCTGGAGGCAAGAGCAGTAAGTGCTCTTAAGCACTGAGCCCCCTCTCTCTGTCCGGGGGCATTTTCTCTTGCTTCTGGGCAAGCAGTAAGGGACTGCATTCAGTCAGCCACTTGAGCGCACACAGTCAGTGCACTCAGCTGCTCTAAGTACACTCTATTATACTACGTACTATGAACACTGTGCTATACTGCATAGCGTTTGTTAGGTTAGGCTTATGAAATGAAAGGTTTACAGGAAGCAATCCTACCCATCACAAGTTACGGATCTACACTGAGCTGCTGGATTATACACCGCCACAAGCCTGCTGTGTCAAGCCAGAAAGGAGACCTGGCCACATTCTCTCCAGAACCTCTGGGAGGAACCGTTGGCAATATCTTGAGTTTCTAGCCCCAGAACTCTCAGGATATAATAAAATGCTGCTGCTTCCTGATATCTCGCTATGCTGGGTATGGCAGCATGAGCAAACTATTCCGATGGAGTTTCCATGCTAACTAATACCTATTTAGGAAACATTTTACTATCATAACAGTGCGGAAAACACACTTCTGCAGAGTTAAGCTTTGCAGAACCAATGAAAAACAGAGTAGTAATTCAAACAAAACATCTGACACAAGGACAAGACAGTGTGTTTTTCACAATGCTGTAACCTTTGCTAAGTATGGAAGACTGAAAAGTTTCTGAGGAAATATGAAGCAAGAAATGTTATCATGTTGGACTGTGAACAGAAATGGTCTTTGTAAAACCCCAGAAGGATGATTCAGCAAGAATTCCAATCACAAACACGAGCTGCAGCGGGGCTCACTTCTTGCACAGCGGACATGTTAGGCAGCTAGCAAATCATAAAATAGTACTTTGATGAAATGCCCTTTTCACTTAAGCAAGGGTGGACTTCAGTGGCCACAGTTAGTTGACATTCTTGCTCTGTATGCGTGCATTTTTGCCCTTTTCTCTACAAGAGAAACTATGTACACCAGATCTCCAGGTTTAGCAGCATGCTGGCATTGCTGGGATTGGTCCCTTCAGGGTATGAGATCCTGGAAGAAGCTGGCTTAGTGCTGCTGAGTGTCAAGTCCATGTAGCTACTGGATTCCACCCTGATATCTGACTTTTTTTTTTTTTTTTTTCCGGAGTTGAGGACCGAATCCAGGGCCTTGAGCTTGCTAGGCAAGCTCTTTACCACTGAGCTAAATCCCCAAGCCCCTGACTTTACTTAATTAAGAAACAGACAAAAGCCTTGCTGAGTTACTAATTTTGAAGTCCTCTAGTCATTCCTGGGTGATCTAAATCCCTTTATTTTTCTACTGGGCAATTTCAAATACTCAAATGCAGAACCCTCCCATTGCTTCTCTCTGAGGACTTCTACCCATTACTACCCTTTGCGAAAAGTACCTTGTCCTGTGTTCTGCCTATGGCAGGTGTGGTAAGTCCCTCATATTCATTGGTCACAGAACTGGGCTCTTTCTAATCGCCTTTTGTTGAGAACCTGCCCTCTTCTTAAGGGTTTGTTTACCTGAATTCATTCTTTGTTCAGCCACTTTGCATTATTTTATTCTTGTGTTTTCACCAAATCACACTGGAATAAAAATGTGGCAAGAGGGGAATGTTTTCAAAATATTCAACATTTCTTGAACTCCTGTGCTATGACTATTTAAGGATGGAGCAAGTTTTAACCATTGAATTAGATAATACCCCTGAGATGTAGTATTGTTACCTCAGTTTATTGAAAAGGAAGTGTCTTACTGCCGTGTGAAGAAACGAGGACGTGAGCAGCTGGGGGTGGGGGGGCATGGCAGCAGGTGAGCAGGGCGGTGCTGGAGCAGGAGCTCTGATCTGTCAAGTATCAGGCAGAGAGTTGGGCAACTGGAATAGCGATGGCTTATTAAACCTCAAAGCCCGCCCTGGTGACACACCTCCTCCAATGAGGTTACATCTCGTAATCTTCTCAAACAGTCCTACCAATGGTTGTGGGGCAGTGGGACATGGGACAGACAGGGACTATGACGACTAAACGTTCAGATTTATGAGTCTCCAGGGGCCATTCTCATTCAAACTACCAACAGGAAACGAGTGGAGACAAAACATTACTTATCCAAGGCCACACACACTCTTGTTTTTGGCTCTAGAACTAGAATTCTCTTCACCTCATATTTCCAAAGTTTGAGTCATTTTAGATAGACTTAAAGTTAAAGTTGTTAAGATCTTTTGGCAAAACTTTTCAACCTCTCTGCTATGCTAGACTCAAATCAAGGTTCCCATCTTAAATGTGAACTCTTTAGTAAGATATATATTTTCATGGACTGGTTATCTTCAAAATCTTTATCTGGACACCAGAAGAGTGAAACGAACAGTTTGTCACTTGGGAATTCTTATCAGATCAGTAACAAACAAACATTCCTGGTTATTTGCAAAATCCAACAATCCACAAAGTGGAATCTAGGCAAGAATTATAATATTTAACTTTAAAAAGGACTTTTCTAGATCTTGGTACCTAGATTACACATGCTCCATTATTTTACCTAGGACGGTGTAAGACATGAGCTGCTGTATAGATCTGCTGGTTCTGTCTGACACAGAAATGGAACTTAGTTTGGAAAGCAGAGTAGCTGATAAGAGTGGGAAACATGAGCGCGTCTGTGCATGCGTGTGTGTGTGTGTGTGTGTGTGTGTGTGCGCGCGCGTGCGCGCGTGGGTGTGTCTTGGTGCTTTCTGACCTGTGCCATTCACCTTCCAGATGACTGTCTGTCCTGGCACACACAGATAGGGAAGAAACAGTGAGGACAGAGGCAGCCCAAATTTCCAAGCTGTTTATTTTTAATAAAAATAGGAAAATCAAAGAGGATTTTAGAAGTCCAATATCAAACTCATAGGGAAGAGATATCATTAAACCAACTTCATCATTTAATTCATGGAAGTCTGTTTAAAAAACAGCAACAGAAATGTTGACTTTAGAAAATGAAGAATCTATAAAGACATTGAGAAACAAACACTAACATATGAATAATAGTAATTCCTATAAGAAATGCTGTCTTTCCGATTACTCCCTAGTTAGAGTGAGTGTCAAAGTTTAAAAGAGTATGAGGTGTTCCTGTTTTGTTTTAACCTATCATTTCTCTTAATAAACAAGTCTGGAGAGAGAGAGCCTACCTTACCCAAATCCCTCTACTTAATCTTACTCTATTTTTACATTGTGAAGATACACAGAATGTGGATTACAGATCACATGCATATATATTCCACTGATATAAGAAAGTTATGAAATATGAATAATACTTTTTTTAAATTCCATAAAGGTTTTAAGATACTAAGGCTTAAGATACTAATTTTTGAAACTAGTGGGCAATAAATAGTCTTTGAAAAAGTCATGTAATACCTTACATTCCACTTCAAAGAAATTAATAAGCATGCATTCAGTGTTAAAAACAGGAAAAATTGGGTTGGGGATTTAGCTCAGTGGTAGAGCACTTGCCTAGCAAGCTCAAGGCCCTGGGTTCGGTCCCCAGCTCCGGAAAAAAAAAAAAAAAAAAACAGGAAAAATTGGAGGTTTTGTTTTCATAAAAATTTAAAGCAACTTATAATATTTTTGAAACTGAGCCTGTTTTCATGGTAATTCAGTAGAGAGTAAACTTTAAGTATTGGTTTTGTGCCACTCACACGTCTGAAGGATTCACTTCTATTGCTAGCTATCTTTAAATTCAGGCCCGAAGCAGCACTCTTGTCTTTCTGTGGCTCACAAAGACTGGACTCACAGCATAGTTCTAGAGTGTCTATTTAGCTGGACTTACAGTCCACATCAAGTACGCTATTGTCAAAGAAAAAGCCATCTTCATGGCTTAGTAATTTAAGTAGTTCTCCACAGTTTGGCCAACATGGTGTGTCTACTTTAGATTTCAAGGAATAACATCAAGGAATAGAGTTATACTCTTGTGAAAAGGCTACAAAGTTTTATTTTAAATATCAGCTCTCATGGTTCTTGGCTGCTACTGAGAAGCACAAGCCACTTGTTACAATTTTTCTCCAGAATACTATTTCCCTAGCCCCTCCCATTAAGGTAGAAAAGCATCTTGCAGTCCCATCTGTAAAACAAAACAACACACTTAGAAGCTAGGGATACAGCTCAGTCACAAAGCACAAGCCTGGTGCACCTCCCACCCCACCCCAGGTCTCAGTCCTCAGCATAAGAACCAGGTAGGGTGGCACATGTGTCTGTAAGCCCAGCACTTGAGAGACAGAGATAGAATCAGAAGTCTGAGGCCATTTTTGGCATTGTGCAGCCCAGGCTACATGAAACTGTCTCAAAACAAAACAAAACGAAGCAAAACAAAACGAACACACAAAACATGAGGAATCCTGGTAGCAGTGCTTATGCGATCTAAAATACCACACAGGTTCTGAAAAAGACTTCAAAGGCCTGCCACTCTTAGGTTGATGGGAAGTGAATTTTCTCCCAAAGGCTTGCCACATTTCTTACACATTTAGACTGTTCTCCCCTCATATCTCTATTATCTGGGTTCAGTCTCTATCTTGAGATCCTATTCAAAGTCAGCTCATTCCTCCCTGTCAAAACATAGCCTTCCTCCACTCCACTCCACTGCATCTAAATTACTTTGTCTCGTCTGTCTAGAAATTGGACCAACAACTTTTTATTATGTGCTTAAAAGTTACTCAATAGGACCACTGACCCCTAACATTGCACTCTACCTACCTAAGAATAAACCAAGACAGATATAAATTGACCATGTGGTTGAGGTAATTAATAAATACTGCCACTCGCATTTGAAATGTATTAATGACTACAAAGTCATTAAAGAAAAGTGTGAGGTTATAAAAAGAGCAATTTTTAATTTTAATTTTAAAAAGCTATACTTATTACATACACTGAGGCCAGAAACAATACTATAAAAATATCACCCTTTAAAAAGAAAGCTGGGTAAAGTATCTAGTACAAGCACAAGGCCCCGAGTTTGGACCAACAGCACCCACATTAGCTATTAGACACACACCTGTAGCGAACACTGCAGTGGGGAATGGACAGGTCGGTCACTGTGTTCACGGTCAGCCAGTCTCCCTGTCAGTGAGCTCCAGGTTCAGTGTGAGACCCTGCTCAAAACTAAGGCGGGCAGTGACATGAAAAGATTCTTTTTTTTTAAGATTTATTCATTTACTATATATGAGTACACTGTAGTGTCTTCAGACACACCACAAGAGGGCATCGGATCCCATTACAGATGGTTGTGAGCCACCATGTGGTTGCTGGGATTTGAACTCAGGACCTCTGGAAGAGCAGTTGGGGCTCTCAACCACTGAGCCATCTCTCCAGCCCCATGAAAAGATTCTTGATGCTGGACTGTAGCCTATATCCATGCGCACGTGTGCGCATGCGCGCGCGCATGCACACAGACACACAGACACACACACACACACAGACGTAGATGTGGACAGACACACACACACACAGCAGAATAACAACAAAAACCCAATTCTGACAACACTACTGATCCAAAGAGTAAACATTAATTCATAAACAATTACTTCCCAATTCAAGTATAAGGGAAAGGGCATAAAGAAATATAGGTAGCAGTCTAGTCCCTTCTTTAAAGAATTTTCTAGTTTAAAACTTATTATTGTGTGTGCACATGGGGAAGGGTGTGCACATGGGGAAGGGCGTGCTGTGGCATGTGTGTGTGTGTGGGGGGGGCTCTTAGGATGGCTCTGAGGAGTCAGTCCTCTCCTTCCACCTTCCCATGCCTTCTGGGGAAGGAGCACGGGTTAGCACGGAAAGCACCTGCATGCACTAAGCCTCCATGCCAGCCCAGGACTTCCTAGTGTAAGCATGGAGAGCATAAAAGCTGTCTGTAAGAAGTCAGAGTAAACACCAGCTTATCAGTTGGCAAATGAAAAGGTGCTCTAGATACTTAGTAGCTGGAGACTGCTGAGGAGTTCAGGGGTAAGACAGAAGATCTGAAGGGTAAAGATCCAAACCTCACACACAAACCGAAGAGGGCTGACCCGATGACCTCTACACCCTTTCTAGCTCCATAGTTTCACTGTTCCACATAAGTATGGTACAGACTAGGCATGAACTGACCACTCAAATGAACAAGGTTGCTTCTAACTCAAAAGTAATAAATAAGCCTTCTTCAGGGTGGAGAGCTGGATGGTTCAGTGGTTCTGCACAGGATCCACATCGGGCAGCTCATAGCTACTGGTTTCAGGGAATCCGACACCTTGTGAGGATTCTGTGAGCACCAGGCACGCGCACACACACACACACACACACACACACACACACACGCACACACACGCACACTCACGCACACATGCACATACAGTTTCATGGTAAATTGTGAAACTGACAGCAACAGCACTGATGTGGGTCAAGAGAGATCTGAATCTGAGGCTTCCCCAGCTTTCTTTCCTGATGTGTGTGAAAACTCAAAACAGGCTTTGGAAGTTTTCACACCACAAAGATGGACTGGAAGCCATGTACGCTTGCTACTCCACACAGGTGCTCCTGATGCGTCTGCTCCTTCTCCGCTTGGCTCTTGGTATCGGTCATGACTTTCCTATGCTCGGCAGTTACTGCTGGTCGGATGAGCCTGAAGCTCAGCCAACGCTTTTTTTTTAGAAGAGTACTCAAAACAAAGCAAATATTGGCTTAGTTATGATACTTGTTGTTCTAAATGTTAATAGCCTATTGTTCACTGTGGTTGTCTCAACAAGATAATACATTGAAAATCAGCATTTCCTGATAGGAAGTGAATTCCCACTGTGTGTCACAGGACTCCAGGCAGACACTAGGCTCCCAGGGAGGACGGCGTCAGACCTAAGCAGTAATGCGTCTGTTTCAGTCCCCCCAAGCCCCTCTCTCCTTTCCTTCCTCCTCCTCTTCTTTGTCCCTCTCCTTTAGAATAGATTTCTGCTTCAGCTCCAACTGTTATCTATTTGTCCGTTTTGCTGTCAGTGAATTGTTTTCCTAACACGGCTTCAAATGTTTAAGCAAAGTTTGTTCAACATCCTGTAGCCAGCAGCATCCTGTATATTCCCAACCATGAAGAACTTCCTCCATTGAAAATGCCACACTAGAGGAATTGACAAAGAAGCTATCAGAGTGTGTCCTCAAAACACAGCAGCATCATTTCCAAGCCTTAATCTCATGGAAGCAGTTGTTTAAAGAAGAAACTCTGTATGAAGCACAGTGATGACGACAGCCTCCCTGTCTCACAAACGTCCATAGGGAAAACAAGGCTTTAGCTTATTTGTCCAAGGACTCTGACACCGTCTAAGTCACTTACAGTTGGATTAATAAAACACAGCCCCTAGATCCACAGACAGAAGAGCACTGATGGTAACTGACACTACTCTAACAGCCTTCTTTTAAACCATTAAAAATGAACTGTTTTCATTTATGTTCACAAATTCAAATTTTAACAAGTAATTTTGTTAATGTCCACAAGCCAGTTGACAATAGAAACCAATGGAGAAATAGGAGTCAGGCGTGGTGCCACACATCTACGATCCAGGCATCTGTGACCCGAAACAGGAGGATTATGAATTTCAGGCAGGCCTGGTCTATACAGTGAGGCCCAGTCTCAAAGAAGAAGGAAGAGGAAGAGGAAGAGGAAGAGGCAGGAGATTGCAGTGGGGCCATCTCGGTTACCAGCTCCATGCAGGACAGTACTAGACCTGCACTTGCACACTGTAGAAAGCGCAGTAGCTACTTACCATTACTTGGATGAACAGCAGACGCAGACTTTGAAGTCCACCTATCTAAGGTGTACCAGGCCTTCTGCCAAGCACACACATACAGACTCCCAACTACCAGGCCTTCAGAGATGTCTTACACGCAGCTGTGACTACAAATGCAGTTCTTGTGGCTGTTTGCTTCTAGAACAGCGACCGTCTAACTCACGCATGAGACCAGAACTGAAGCCGGCAATGCTGACCAGCTCATGGGTGATGCAGCAGAACTCCCAGACCTTGTTACCTTTTAACTTCAGTGGCAGGATGACCTTGTACAGGTCACTTCCCAGCCTGCTTCCTCAGCACTAAAGTAGAAAACCGATCGTGTCAAGTAGTGCCAATTTCAGCATTTAAGAGACAAGGGGAGAATGAGAGGGCTAAAATGTAAAAGGATTTTAAACAAAATGCCTGAAACCAACTTGTGAAGTCACAAGTCCCATTTGTTCATCTGTGAGTGGGAACACACTGCTGTGCAAGTGAAGGGGTCAGGGGGACCTTGTGGGACATGGTTTTCTCTCCCATATGTGGTCCTGGAAATTGAACTCAGGCCATGTTTTGCTGCTGCCTTAGCCACCTTACCGACCCTTGGAGCCACTTTTTTTTAAAAAGCCCCAGGATTATCTCTTAAAGGTTGGGCTCACTGAAATTATCAAGATCCACTTAAAAGCAAATATTATTTCATAATTTTTTCTCTCTCAACATTTGACTAAAAGATGGGGTATTACCTCTGGAATGGGCTTTACATTACTGAAAGGAAAGAAAACCATCAGAAAAAGATGCTTCTGTGACATACAGAATAATATCCCACTGCTCTCTCTTACAGTCTGACCCTTCCAGACAGCCTAGGCCATATTCAGATAAAGTACAGACCATATGATTGATTATATTAAATTATATATATATGTATATATATATACATGTTTATATATAATTTCAATAACAGAAATCATATAACTTGGGTCTTATAAGTTAAATCAATATTACAACAAAAGACTGCATAAATATTAAAGTTAGAAGGAGGATTAAAACTCATTCAATTGGGGCTGGAGAGATGGCTCAGCGGTTAAGAGCACTGACTGCTCTTCCAGAGGTCCTGAGTTCAATTCCCAGCAACCACATGGTGGCTCACAGCCATCTGTAATGGAATATGATGCCCTCTTCTGGTGTGTCTGAAGACAGCTACAGTGTATTCATATACATAAGATAAATAAATAAATCTTTAAAAAAAACTCATTCAATTTACAAATGATAAAAGATAAAAAGAAGAGACCTGGTGCCTCCAATCCCATAATCTCACATTCGAGTTACCAGGCTCTCTCACTACTGTGCTCAAAACTATTCCCATGGAGCAGTTCTCATCCTGCCATGTGTGGCTGGGGACGGGTGAGGCCTTCTTTTGGCTGTCTAATCAGATGAGGAAGGTGGGCGAGGAATCTCTGCTCTCACGAAGCACTGTCATTCTTTACCACAGTGCACGGGCTCTGTCTCAAAACAGAGGCAGTGAAGCAAAAGCACATCCAACAGAGGGAATCTGTGGGAAGCAATCTAGACTGGTCCAGATACATCAAAACAGGAACCACTGAGCACACGCTGAATAACCCGGTACTTACTAGACAGCCTCTCACCAAGTAGGAGCCAAATGCAAATATGTGTGTATAGCTCACTTTACATGGGATTTAAAAAGTCATCTAAGTATTGAGCATATACAGACATATTCATATTCACAGTCATTGGAAATTTCTGGAGAAATAGAGAAGAAATTACTCTTCAGGGAGTAAAGTTTAGGGGATTACGGTAACAAAGAGATGGTCAAATATGCTTTTATATCCCTTCATCTTTTTACAAGTTTCATCAGTATAAACAAATCCAAGGTGTGCAGCGACAACAGAACAGAGCAGCAGCAGCAACAACAGGGAGCACTGCAGCAGAGGGAGCTATAATGCCCTGCGCAGCGACTTCCGGGGAGGAAGAGGAAGGGATTCGCCCAGTCCATCACAGCCACTTCTCCAGAGAAGACCTTCCAACCTTCCCATGTCACGGTGTGCGCGTCGGTTCTCCTGAACCAGGTCTGGCATGAATGAGGGGAAATGTGTTCAGCATTCCTACAGCAGAAAAGTCTGGGGACAGGTATACAGGGCCTGGCAAAAAGTCACTCTATTCTTTCTTTATATTGTGTAATTTTACTAGGAAAAATAAGAGAATTGGTAGACATTTTAACTATTGAGTTTTAAAGAAAAGTTCCAAATGAAAACAAATTTTAAAATAATCTAATTTCATAATTAACAGCAAACTGGCTGCCAAGCTTTGCTTTGGGACAACTGTTCTCCCCTACAGGTAAAGGAACAGCAGAGTGGTTCAGTAGACTAAAGTCAACGTTTTTCAAAATGAAACAGAAAACAGTAGATTGCTTCTGTATTACATGAGAGGCTTATTACCAAGCTAAAGTGATACATATGGGGGTTGGGTCTTGATGCAAAATCCATTGGAGGGAAGTTTAAAAGCTACTTAGTCAAGTCTGTACAGACAACAGCCGCAGGCAGAGTCCAGAAGGAGTCAAGGACGGTAACAGCTACGCCACGCAAGCTGGCCGCATCCCCCCTGGGAACCCATCTTCTGGATGAGCTGATATATAGAGCATCCCAGATACTGGAACACAGATGTCTTCAATTCCTGGCAGCTGCATCTAGTGCAGGGCTTGGCATTCATAAGACTGAACCTGAAAAGTGAGCTGCATAATCTGCTCAGTTCTAATGCATTCTCTATTGGTGACTCTGGATAAGTGTACTCCATTACAAAGACATTTACAGCCCTCTACCCTGGAACGTATGTATCAACGAGGGCCAGCCTGGGTTCCTAACTTCATAGGTGAAGAACATAATGTCCAAAGTAAGCTCATCTCTTGACTGCCTTCTCCAGTGACAGCAGACTTACTTTATTCTTCCCTCCTAGCCAAGTTAGAAGACAACTAACTTACAAACAAGTGACAAAGGAAGCTGAAGCAAGGTGCTGGCAGGAAGTTTAAGAACAAAAGAGATGACACAACATCACCCCAAAAGCTCTACAGAAATCTGCCAGTTTCAACATTTGACTATGATTTCGACTGGGGCAGGCTGTTAAACTTGCTTGCACTGAATGGGTGTGCCCACCCCTGACAGAGTACATAATGAACAAGTAACACAGAGAACAAATCACGAATCTCCGCCTCTCTCAACATGCCCACTTTGGTCAGTACACAATCGAACACTTTATAGGCATTTAAAACCCAGCTACAAACAAAACCCAGACTTCTGAGAGGAGAGGTTGAGAAAAAATTGCTCAACACAGACCCCACTGAACAATAATTCTCCTACAGTTCAACTTACCATTCACGTCACAAATTCTAGAGAGAACACAGAGACAACGGAACCGACAGAACTGCCCAGGCATGGAACAGAACTCTGGGCTGCAGCCTGCCCCAACTCTTCCAACAAATACCCAACAGCGATAGGACAAAGCATCATTATGACAGAAATAAAGGCCCTTTAGAGGCTGCCTGTTTTTAATTCAATGAACCCACTCTTACACACAAAGTTCATGCCACGATGTCTCGAAATGCAGTATTGCCCAATTATGCTGTAAAAGTGACTAATAAATTCAGTACAAAACCCTTCTTTAAACACTTTAACGTTAGAAGATTTGCACACTTGGTAGACTGCTACTGTTTTCCTTCCTTTAAACAGTCAATGATAACCACAGTCAAAAACAAGAACAAGTAGATAAATAGCATAAAAAAGAAGCAGCAGACAAACGACCTACAATAATCCGTGCAGTGAGAAGCCACAGCTTACTTCCAAAGACAAGTACTCATGCTGCTAGTGACTGGCACAGGACTAGCCAACCTTCCTTCTCGGCTGTGTCCCCACCTAAGCTAGTAGCTATTGGTAATAGAATACACAAGCCACTACTTACAAAACCCCCGAAGCCTCTGCACATTTCTTAAACTTGTTTTCGTGTGGCAATTCTGATGCAATGCTGCCCTAAAAATGATCTTTGTTTTAAGCAGCAAGAGATCCACACAGTGTGGTTAGTGCAAGGGTGGAGCCCACTCTAGGGGAAACAACACACCCAGACAGATTTCGGTCAGAGCAAACTGCACATTAATATTGCCACAGCATTTTCCAGGGCCCCAGAGTCAAAACTCATTGGTTAGTTCTTCTGGAAGAGACAGGAAAAGTCCATGTTTGTAGATCAGCCTGCCTGCCACGGCATAAACTGCAGGCTCCTTTCTCTTTGAGAAGAGATAGACTCATTAGGCAGCCCATGCAGCCCAGCCCACACATGGGTAGGTGGAAGTGGACTACTGTTAAGGAAGTCCAACCATGCCAGCTTCTAAGTTTAACAACAGCAGTTTTTACATATCTCAAGGTGTCAGAAACACTGCTTGCTCTAGAATATTACTTTAGGGGACCTGAACATAACACAAACTCTCTGTGTGTTCTTCCTCACCAATCCTCTACTTTCAACAACATCAAAACAAAAAAAGCATCACATTTCCAATAGCAAGAGTCCTCTTTAAAACAAGGATGTCAGGCCTAGTAGATGGCTCCCCGGACAGGGCCACTTGTTGCTAAAAAGTCTGATGGCCTTCGTTTAATTCCCAGAACACATGTGGTAGAGAGAGGTTAACTGACTTCTACAAGTTGTCATCAGACCTCCACATGAGTCCATGTATGCCAACACACACAGACAGACACACACAGACAGACACAGATACACACACTATATATATGAAAAAGAATGTGATTTATGGACTTTCTTTGATGTGTCAATAAATGTGTGCATTAAAGAAAATAATTTTGTTGGAGATCACTAAAATAAATTATACTTCAAAAATTTTCACAATAATCTACTAACAAATTTTATAAGAATTTTAGTTTAAAATTTTATTGTATGACTTTTTTCCAAATAAGATATTCTACAGAATACAAATACTACAATATAAAAATCTTTTAAAAAATTTTCAGTATTAAATTTATTATTAAACAATAATTACTTACATTGATTTTGAACAAATACCATGTTTTGCACATGTATAGTCAGAGGTGCAAGTTAAGTTTCCATTCTATAATCATACAAAAGGTTTCTCTGATTAAAATATCCAAACATGTTTTTTTACATTGTCACAAATTTTTACATATAATTTAGTAAAACAAACAACAGAAAAGGTTTTGAGAGAAACCCAGGAAAATGTTTAATAATAAATGCTGTATTACCCTCATACTGAGAGAATAAGGGAATAGTGGAATAATGGCATTCACCATGGAATACTGGGCATCTCACCGTTCTGAGAGGTTGCCTGGAACACCCTCTTTTAGGACCTTATGAAGGGGATACTCACTAATCCAGCCTTCCTAGGGGTGTGGTCACCCTGAAAAGAAAGAGTAACCATTCCAAACCTCCTCTCACGTGCAGGTGCCTGCTTAGTACTTCCCACCAGCTGTGGAAGCACGAGTCACCTGCTACAACCTCTGTCCCTCATCATCACCCAGGACTCAACAGCCCAAAGGGGCCTGCTTTTATTACTTATTAGAAGAATCTTCTCTTAATACTTTTTGGATTCACGTTGCTGGAAATGTGTTTTCGAGCCAAAATTCACTTTCACAGCTGCAAAGGAAATGACAGGAGAAGAAAAACATGGCCAATATAGATCTGCAATTGATTCCATCCACAGCTGCCCAGCTGTTTGTGCGTGGAAAATCAGTCTGTTTCCTTTTGGGGCTTTCAACTACTGAAAACTGACACTGCACATCCAGAGACATGTGCTGCCTGTGACATGTCAGGAATGTGCCTAAGATCACACCGTCAGGAGACAAAATGAAATCCAGACTGTTTCCTTGGGGCTTGTCACTATTATTTCATCGTTCTAAAAACTCAAAAACTCCCCAATCACAGAGACAAGAAATACATTTTAAAAATTCTCATTTCTAAGTGTTACCATCTAACAGAGTAGAAAATCTGCCAATGACATCAGATTTAGTGACAAGAATAGACACTGATTTATTGGCAGAGAAAAGATGTGACATTCTGAGGAACCCACATGGCTCTAGTATGTTAAATAAGGCTGATACTTATTTGAAAACACACACACACACCCCACACCTTCAATGTAAAAGCTCTCAGGAAGTGGTACTTTACCACAGTCATGCAGTAAAGCGAGCTTTTCTAGTTAGTTCAGACATTAGTTGACATACACATGTGTCAAAGATTAACATATTCCAGATCCAGTCTTCTAGGGTAATGGTCAGGAGTGAGACTGTCTTTCCTTCCGACCATCAGCTTCGTGGATTTTAAGTGAAAGCACCTTGAATGCCCGAGGGCTTAACAACCAGTGTGGGATCAGTAACTCAAAAGTGAGCCTACCTCCTGGTTGGAGAGATGGTCTCTGGTCTGGTCTCTCAGAGGACCTGGGTTCCATTCCCAGCACTACATGGAAACTCACAACTGTCTGGAACTCCAAGACCTGACGCTCTCACACAGCCATACGTGCAGGCAAATCATCAATGCACATAGAAACCAAAGGTAAAAAGAGAAAAGGAGCCTATGCCTTCTCTTTGCCCATCAACTCACATTTTATCTTAAATGTTTGTCATTTAAATCTTGTAAAATACCATTGTTATTCTATATTTTGTATCGAGTAAATTCATTTTCAGTAGATAAAATGGCTATGACTAGGTATTATGAAAGAAAAAGAGCATAAAAACTAAACTATTTTAGTTTTATGGTTGTTTTGCTTTTTACTTGTTTTTAATGAGATGAGAACTGGCTACCTCTATGGCTGAATTGTTAATCCTAAGGGCACTCGCCTTTCTGTTTTGTTCACCAGTCAAGGTTAGCTGCAGAAGAGTTCAGGTACCTTCTCAAAAATAATGCAGATGGGACATTCATTTTGCCCCTTCACCCCCACCAGGGTCTGGAACCAGAACTCAATCCAGCATAATAAGGAAATTGCCTCAACTTAAGTTCTGAGGCCTGGAGCTTCATTTGTTAAATAAATGCACTTTAAATATGTGGTAGACTGAAATAGAAAACACTACCAAAAATGGGCCTTTTTCCTTCCCAGTAAATGTTATCTAGTTGATAACATACAGGGGAGAAAGAATTCTCTGCTCATGTGCTATTACCCCTAGAAGTATGGTATAACCATTAGTGACTAAACCTTTGTCTGGCAAGATCCAGCTCTGAGGGACACTCAGTCTAGCTTAAAATACCCAGGGGAAGGAACTTCCCCACCTACACGATTGCTAAGGAAAGGTGGTTCTGTGCAAGCTGTTTATCAGACTAAACTAATGACAGTCTATAGGCTGGGGTAGCACTAACAAGACTTCATGAAGACCTTTGATAGGAAGTTTAAAAATGAGTTTCCAGTACTTAGCTTATTATAATTTTAATTTTATGTGTATGTGTTTGTATGTGTGTACACATGTTGGCAGGTGCCTGTGGAGGACAGGTCTCTAAGTCTCCTGGAGCTGGAGTTACAGATGGTTGTTGTAACCAGACTGGAGCAGCCCAATCTGGTTGCTGGGAACCAAACTCAGGTCTTCTGGAAGAGCAGGATATGCTCTTAACTGTTGAACCATCCCTCTAGTCCCTAATATTTTAATTATACCTTTATGATTTCATTGTAAAAACTAACTAAGCTGGAACACTGGGCGAGAAGGCCAAATGCCAGAAGATGAGAAATAAGAAGATAGCAGGGTAGTGACAGGCCTGGCACAGAAATATTATCACATAGAATATATATCACATAGGACATTATCAGAGGAGTGTCACTGAAACAAAGGAGACTGCCCACTGCTTTACATACAACCCTACAGATGAGATTGAAACCAGAGAGGGTGAGCAAGTAAGGTTGTGCAACCAGTGGGATTGAGATTAAAAAAAGAAGGATGCGGGTAGGAGAAGTGTCTGTGGGTAGAGGGCTTGCTGTCCAGCCATGTCTTGAGTTTGATCCCTAGGACTCCAGCGCAGAAGGAGAGAACCAACTTCTACAAGTTATCATCTGGTCTTTGGAACCCCGCCCCCTGACACACATCAAACCTATAACAACAACAACAACAACAGCAGCAACAACAACAACAACAACTCTTGAAGTATCTTCTTAATCAAAGGCAATTTTTACAAAAGGCTGATTTTATATTTAGTGTGGAGACTCTTGATTAAAGAAAGCTCAGTTTGGAGTGCAAGCAAATTGTACAAGAGATTTAGCTGAGGAAGTCAAATTCCAAAGGTAACCAAAGCTAATGGCTGATAGCAGTGTGCTTCAGGAAGGGAGCAGCTTCACAGAGCAGTCTGCTGTTCAACAGCTCCAGCCAGAGATGCTTCTGAATGTGGGAGGGCTCAGGAGAAGCTTTTCTTTTTCTGGGGTTTCTGTTTCTCAGGAAGGGTGTTACCACAAGGCAACCCCCGTAACCTAGGAAGACAAGATACCTCTGGGCTTGTGAATTACAATTCCTGTCTGACAACCTCTCCCAAGTCCTCTCATTTCTCATCTGGGGAAGATGAAATTTTACTTACTTGTCCTGTGAAGATGGGTTGCAAAGGAAAGCAGCCACTCTACAGGTCTCAGCCTCTGCTCCCGTCCAGCACGGCGCTCCTTACATCTATTCACTCCTCTCCATTCACTGGTCTATCTGACGCTGAGCAACTTAAAGGCAGGGCTGCTTAGCACAGACGTTAGGGATGCTAATGCTGTCCCTGCCTCTTAAAGCTTTGGTAGACTGCTAATTGTTAAAAGAGAATCAGGATTCAAAAGTAGGCTGGAAATAATGGTGACGAACACCTTTAATCCGGCACTTAGGAGGCAGGGGCAGATGGATTCTGTGAGTTCAACAGCCTGTTCTATGGAGCACACATTAGGACAATCAGAGCTGCACAGTGAAATCCTGACTCAATACAAAACACACACAGACCACTCAGGCTTTAAAAGGTAGCAACTCTCAAAAAGGAAGGTAAGATGAATAAAAGATGATCAATGTATAAAATAGGCCTTTTTCCCCTGGACCATAACAGAAAAGCCTACCAAGATAGACAGTGCTATTTTGCCAATTATTAATTGTAGAGATTAGCTGTGATGCCCGTTTTCAGACAAAAGTTAAACTAGCAAGATTGTACTCCATCACCAAGGTCAGCACACCTGAGGGACAACAACAAAGCAGGCTCTGGCTCTTTGAGGCCAGTACGCCTCACTAGCCACCGGTGTCTCAGAAGATGCGAAGACCACAGAGAAGAGGGGTGGGGCTGGACAGCAGAGCAGCCTCGAGTTCAGCTCCCCATACCCACGCCACAAGTACCTAGAACTCCATCTCCAGAGAATCCAATGCCCTCCTCTGGTCTCTGCATGCACCCACAGACGCACACATCCATACACCCGCAAATTTATAGAGACAAAAAATAAGAGAGAAGAGCAAATAAATTATGTACAATTAAAAATACCCCAGGATTATGGATCTAGCGGCTTATTTATTGGGAGGCTGAGTTAGAAATGCTAGAGTGAGTTCAAAGCCAGCCTAGGCAACTTAATGACCCAGTCTCAAACTTTAGAAAGTGTAAGAAGTGTTAGAGCACAGCTTTGTACTAAGAGACTAGCTCGGCATGTACAGCATCCTGCACTCGTTCCTACAGCCACAGAATACGGGAGTTTATGAATAAGGCAATGATAAAGGGAGGAGCCTGGGATGAGCGAGCACTGCCCAGGCTCTCCCAGGCTCTCCCAGGCTCTCCCAGGCTGTGGGAGTCCCAGCACCATGAAGCAACACAACAAAGAACAAAACTCTACTTTTGAGATGGGGTCTCACGCTGTGGTCCTGGCTGATGTCCAAGGCTCTATAGAACCCAGGCTAGCAACGAATTCTTTCTCCTTCTGTTTAAGTCTCCCAGGTGTGAGACACCAGATGAAACAAACCATAGAAACAGACGCACACAGCTGTAAATAGGAGACCCGCACTGTTCCGTGCCCCTCTCTGAGGCACACTGTTTAAGGTCAAAGGCTGACAACACAATAAGGAAGTGCCCTCCTTCCGATGCTGTCTCCATATCATATCAGCTGCTATCATATGCTCTTCCCGTGAGGACCACAAACAGGTTTAGATACTTTTCTCCCATCTCCACCCTCATTCTGTAGCCCATGCATAATTCTGCTTTCAGCTAAAGTATCCTGAGGTGTTTTCCCATTCTATAGCTGGTAGGTTCGTCAGCTACGTGGCAAACTGGCAGCATGAAAGGAAACCAAACCAAACCAAAAGTGGCTCATAAATACAGCTCTGATGTGAATGTTGTCCCCAGGTATTACTAAAGTATCAACTTGCTCTATGGTAAATCTACAGTGTACTTACCAAGCGGTCACTCTGACTTTAGATGTTTAAAGCTTATGTTTAAAGGCCAACTTAGTGAATCAATTCACCAATAAAATTTTTTTCTACATTTTGCTTGAATTAATTTATTCTACTAACAACAATTTATTGCATACCTACTATGTACCAGTCTCATGCCAGAGACTACAAAAAGCAAAATGAGAGTGCCCCAACCCTAAAATATTATCAACTTACTGTATATGAGGAGATAACTTCTAAAACAGTAGTAATAGTGTATTGTTTTGGTACCAGTCATGTACCAGAGATTCAGAGGAAAGACCCAATGGGAAAGGTTTCAGGGATCCTACCTACATTGGAACTTGATTTCAAAAACATATGTGCTATGAGAGGGGGAGGGAAAAGACATGCAAAGTTGTATTTTATATACAGCATTACTTTACCTTAAAATATGAACTACTGAAATGGATGCTTAAGAAATGGTCACTGGTTAACAGTGTGTAGTGGTTTGTATGATTTCACTTACAAGGAGCCCGTGCTCTATTAGGCAACTACACAATTCTGTGTCAATGCTTGTACTGTCACTTTAACCTCTGACCTTCATGCACACTTTCTGGGAATAATCCATGTTTTTACCTTGAGCTAAACAATGTCATACAAACAATTGAGCCAATGAAATTACTTATTATTAGTTAATTAATTAAGCTGGTCGAACTGTAGTCTACCACATTGCCATCACTTCAGAAAGAGGCACAGGAAGGCTCCAGGCTGATCCCAAGGTCAGGAGACCAAGGCTCACTCAATGCAGGGAAGCAGACACAGTCAACGGGCTGAAGACCTACCTCACAGGTGTCAAGCATAAGGGGCTACATTTTTTTGGAAGGGCTGAGAAGAAGGGAAAAGATGCTGATTGACAGAGTTGTTTAACCAAACACCTAAGCAATTAACCTCTGTGCACTGGGAGACAGAACATCTGGAGAGGGCTGGGAATGCAGCTGAGTGACAGGCACAGCCTTTCCTAGCCTTCATTTGACACTAGCTCTGGAAACAAAAGGGGTGAAGGCTACAAAGATGAACGGGACTCTTTGTAAAGGTGTAAGGAATTATGTCAAATTGCTGATGACTAAATATTTTGATCAAGTTACTTTTGATATAAAACTTCATTTATGTTCACACATGCTCCTCATTTTAATGAATTTAAAGGACATAACGATCATTTGCAACACACCATCATGAGAAAAATGATTTAAAAAATAACTAATGTCTCTACAAAAGATAATTAATCACTCTACATTAAGGTAGAGTTATTGATATTATATGAATTCTTTAGAGTCTCTGCCAGGTTCTTTTAAGTATATCCTCTCTTGCATTTAATCACATTATATTGGGTACATCCAACTCTGGGGAACAAACAGTTCACATAAGCAAAAGCCATTTGTAAAGACTTACACTTGTGAGTTTGCAACTGTAATATGTAAACTCTAACAATTGGAAAAGCTGTTTTGCCTTTTGAAATGTTCACACAGAAAAGTTTAATCCTAGGGCAGGGATTTCTCAATGACACATGTCTCTTTCAGACATCATATAAGTAACTTCCTCAGAATATACAGAAGAAGGAAAAACAGGCCACAAAAACAACTGCTCCTGGGGCGGTCCACAGACTGGGTGGTGTGAGGAAAGCTGAAGAGGGCTGTGGGCAGCAGGGTGGTGGCAGGAGATAAGAAGATCAAGTGTGGCGGGCCACACCCCAGGAGCTGTGCGGCTGACTTCAAGGAGTGGAACATTGAGCAAGTGAACAATTTTGGTTTTGTTTAGCTGAAAGGTTGCACAATCCTACAGTAGAAGGGAGAAAAAGAAGGGGAGTTTTTAACATAGAACACATTAAGATGTATAAACAGCTATCTCTTTAAAAGTATGTTAAAGGTGAGTAAGTCATAGCACTGGGATAAAGGGAGTCTAAGCAGATGCAACGGCATTTTTAGCATGTCAGAAAGGCAGTATGCATGTCTCACAGAGGAAAAGGAAAGACGGAGAACTCAGAGGAAGAGTCCATGTTAATTCAGGACATCATTATTTCATGACGATAAAACCTTTTAATCCCAGGAACTACTTATTCTTGAAATAACAAGGCCTAAATAAGTAATACTGACAATAATTTGGGGTGCCTAGATAAGCACCACTTTTTGCTATTCTGATTTTAAATTTGGCAGCTGATAGACACAACAAGTCTCAATGCTAGGCACTTAAAACGTAGTTCAAGATAAGCAGGACTTGGCTCTGCTGGGCTCCAAGCCGCCAAGTCGTTAATCTGAGCCAACTCTTGACTCCTTTAAACTGATTCCCAAAGCTGCACCTGATCCTTTAAACTGATTCCCAAAGCTGCACCTGACGAAATGGAGCCACGGCGGGTAGAGAAGGCCCAACCTACCTTTGGAGTTGGTTTTAAACTTGAAGCTAGATGTTAAACAGTTCTGCTTAGTATGTCTGAGGCCATATGCTTGAGAAGAGGAATGAAAACACACACACACACACACACACACACACACACACACACACCATCCCCAACCAACCTGTAAATAATGGAAAGCAATTATTACTACACTTTTTTCAACTGTGTGGCTAGAAGCCACAAGATGGACTTTAGAAAGGACTTCTCTAGGAAGCAAATTACTTTCTTTTCAGTTTCAACTTTAGTAGGTACTCCCTTTGCTACACCCTCGGAAAGGAAAGTTAATGAAAGTGGACACCTTGGGCTCCGCCGAGTCTCTGAAAGGTTGCATAACCCTTTCCAATGAGGAGGTACTTCAAGCTTTAGGGAGGCATTTCTTGTGGATGATTTACTACGTTAATCAACTACTCACTCTTGTAAGCATTAATTTTACTCCTCTACAGAATGGAGAAAGGGCACCATCCATCCATTCAACAGGGTTTGCTTTTCCTGTGACACAGAAGTCAAGATGTACGTGATAAGCAGAATGCAGTTATGCACCTAGACTAACCTTCTTAACGTACAACAGAAGCGGCTCTTGCACTAACATTCTGCTCAGAGTAGAAACGAAGAGGGTAGCTAATGCTGTAAACCACACGCTCACCTTTTCTGTGTCAGGTCAAGTCGTTTGGTTTGGTTTGACTTGGTGAGCAGTGCTGGAAATGGAACCCAGGCAAGTGCTCCACTACTCAACACAGCCCAGCTCCGAAAACACGTCTGACCAGAGAGTCATTTCCAGAAATCCTGGACATTTAACTGCATCCCAACACAACCTGCCTACCACGTAGAAAAGGAGAACGGCTCAGGCGCTGTCAGGAACTGGAAGCCTTATCCTTCCAACTGACAATGGAGGAGAGGATGCAGAAATCCCTCCTTCTCCATGTTCGTTTCAGATCATTTTTTATGTTAACTAAAAACAATTTTTAAAATTCACTAATAATTAAGGGTTGAAAAGGATGACATGAAGTCGGAATTATGAAGAGTTACATCACTAGTTAACAACGAACAAAGGCCCAAGAAAGCTGAGGCAGGAGCGTCTCAAGTCCCAGGTAGGCCTGATTTACAAAGTGAGACCATGTCTGACAAACTTAGACAACAATGTTGTGTGTCTACTAACACAGGGAAAAAGGAAATGTCAAAACAGCAAACACGAGAAACAGAGGCAGGCTTGGTAGCTCTGTGGATGGGGCATGGCTGAGGCAAAAGACATCAGGGTTAGACTGGTAAAACTTAGAACACTTTAAACACTCAAACCCAAATGAAGTTTGAGTGTTTAAAGTGTTCTGCTTTCTGTTTTCCCCAGAATGGTAAGTGGAAAATGGAGAATCTTTCTATGACCCTTGAAAAGGTCTCTTTCTCTCACAAGGACTTTTTCAGCTTTCTATCTGGAATTTACAGACCAGACAGTCGGAAAGTCTAGGCTGAGAGAAGGATACAATGTCTCAGGTAGCCCATGGCAAACTAACACACTCTGCGAAAGGGGAAGCAGTCTCCTTTCTAGAAGAGTGCTGTGCTCAAATCAGCTGGTCCAAACTGGATCAGGGGCAGACCATTTGCTTAGCAGATGGGTGGCCTTGGGTTCCTTCTTCAGTAATGAAAATTGATAATTAATAACAAATAGATTGATGGCTTAAGAATTCCCATAGCTAGAACCCTGTCAACTTCAGAACTCAGAACGACAAAGCACACAAGGATGAATAAACAAAACTCAGGAGAAACAGCAAAACATTGCCCTCCTCTCCAAGAACTACAAACAAGGGAAGAACTAAACAGAATATGAAATAGAGAGTGTTAACTCCAAAAAAAACTAACAGAAGGGATAAGAGAGAAGCCAGATTCAAGGAAAAGGTGGCTGGGAACAAATTAGAAGCTGGGAGGCACATCTCACCTACAACTGACTGGTACACTTGTAGCAGACTTCAAAATAAGACTAGACGTATAACAAAAACTGCCAATTTCTGTGAGAATTGTCAGTTTAGAACTATATCCACATAACAATCTGGTGAATGGAGAAGAAGTAACAGTGAGGAAGAGAGCTGAGATCATGAGCAAATAAAGTGTTAAATACGCAGTCATGAAAGGTCTGGAGAGATGACGGCTCAGCAGTTAAGGCCACTGGCCGCTCTGACAGAGGACCTGCGTTCATTTCCCAGCACACACATGGCAGCTCACAACTGTTTGTAACTTCGGTTCCAGGGAATCTAAGACCCTCTTTTGTCCTCTCTGGGTACCAGGCACAAATGTGATACAGATATACAATGCGGGCAAAACACACAAGCATGCAAAACAAAACGACGTAAAAGAGAAATGATGTAGGCATGGGGGTCCATGTGTGTAGTAGCCTGACCTAAAGCATCTATGTCAGACTTAGTTTTAAAACTTTATTCTAAGACTGAAGTGGTGGCTCATACCTTTAATCCCTTTACTTAGGAGACAGAGATAGGCAGGTCTCTGAGTTCAAGGCTAGCCTGATCTACATAGTGAGACCCTGTATTGAGGTGGGGGCATTCATACCTCAGAAGCAGATCTACCTAGATCTCCGAATTTGAGGCTAACCTGGTCTACAGAGCAAGTTCCAAGATAGCCAGGGCTACACAGAGAAACCTTTTCTTGAAAAAGAAAAAGGGAAACTCAGTAGAGATGGCTCAGAAGTTAAGAGCACTGGCTGCTCTGACAGAGGACCCAGATTTAGTTCACAGCATCCACTCACAACCATCTACAACTCCAGGTGCAGAAACTCTAATGCCCTCTCCGGTCTCCACTGGAACATCATCCATGTGGTGCTCAGCTATACACACAGGAAAAACACGCACACGCTTAGAAATATGATATGTAAATTAATTTTTTCAGACTAGCCATGGAACTAATCTTTAATTCCAGTACTCAGGAAGCAGAAGCAGGTGGATTTCTGAGATCCAGGTCAGCTTGGTCTACATATTAAGTTTCAGGACAGTGAGGACTACACAGAGAAAACTAAAACCAACACCACACACACACACACACACACACACGCACACACACACACACGCACACACACACTCCATTTAATTCGCTGCGTGCCTACACTCTAGTGTTTAGCTGGTGTTCACACTGGCATCTCTCTCGGCACATATCAGCCTCTTGCTTCATCAAATACTGGAGTAAGCTTTAATGTATTAGGAAATCAGAAAAACTAAATGAACAGGGGGAAGCAAACGCCTTTTCACACCAAGCACAGGATACAGCTGTGGTCTGTCAAGCTTGCAGGCCTCTCTGGCTAACAGCGAGGTTACAGGACTTTCTCCTCAGCTGAACAGGAAGCAGCAATCAGAAAACACAAATGTCCCCAGTTCCAGCTCCACTGTCCTCACTTCCTACTCCCAGCGCACACTCACCTCTGACCTGGGCCTGTGCAGAGACCCATGCAAGCCTCGCTGAGGAAGTGTCAGCAAGTCTATGAATGACAATATTTTGGGGAGTCCATAGGTAGCCTTTAGTTACCATGTTCCAAAATACAGAACCCCAAGGGTCTGCTGCACTGTTAGAATAAACAGGCTGAAGCAAGCGCGGCCAACCAGCCTTACCTCCTGAATGCGAGCCTCTACACACACTGCATAGCCTGCCTCTTCTGAAAGCTGTTTCCATGGCAACAAGTATAACTTAGAAATCCGAATTTTCCTTTTGCCCTTCACAGAACATGATGTAACTCACAGACAAGGACTTAATCCAGGTCCCAGGCAATGGAAGCCAAAAGAGAGTATATGGAATTAAAATGCTTTGTAACTCACATGTCCTTAAAACTGATAATTAAAAAGAGAAGTCAGTCAAGCAAAGAAACACTGACACAATGTTCTAGGCACCAGAGCAACACGCACAAAAAGCGGCGACTTCGGACTAAGATAACTAACAGTAATATGGGAGGGTACTCCCCCAACCCCACTTAGGAGTGAATTTAGAATATTGGAAACAGTCTGCCTGGATGCGTAAAGACCCAAGGTGCACGCATGAGCATGTGATTAAACATAAACAAACAAGACAAACTCCCAACAATGGAGACAGCTATATGCTCAAATGGGCATGCTTACAAGACAGAATTGCAGACATTTTTAAACAAAATGCCATAGAATTACTTTTAAATTAGTACTTTTTTTCTTCTTTCAATGTGTTCTCCCCAACTCCCTTTTTATCTCGGAGGGCAGCAGACCAGTATTGCGTGAGTCCTCACAGGAAGCGCCAGCATGAGTCTGATACACAAACAGCTGGCTCTGAGCAGGAAGCTGCCGACCCAGACAACACTCATGCATGAAGGAGCATGGGATATATGGCAGGGAGAAGGAACTGCTCCAAGTTCCCCTCTCACAGCAAGTGCCAGGACTGCTGGGAAATTTACTTTTCATAGAAAAGTGATAACTTCGTAATTCATATCAAAGTGGAAATGACAAAAGAAAAAAAGACATTGTATAAAATACAGTTTCCTGAAGGAGACAGCACAGACTTTAAACAAAACATCACACACGCACACACACGCACACACACACACACACACACACACACACACACACACACACACCAAACAAGCAGGAAGTCTCTTCAGGAGGTAACAGAGTTAACTGAGCTTGTCTGAGTGGGAAGATCATTTCATCTCAGTGGGCTCTCTATCTCAAGTACAAATACACTTAAAGGGAACGATACCATTAATTCCACTTTATACTCATGCAAGGACCTTTATGTATTTTTAAAAGTCTTTGATCATTTCATACATGTATGTATTGGCTGGTTTTGTATGTTAACCTGACACAAGCTGGAGTTATCTCAGAGAAAGGAGCCTCCCTTGAGGAAATGCCTCCATGAGACCCAGCTGTAAGGCATTTTCTCAATGATCAAGTGGGAGGGCCCAGCCCATTGTGGGTGGTGCTGTCCCTGGGCTGGTGGTCTTGGGTTCTATAAGAGAGCAAGCTGAGCAAGCCAGGGGAAGCAAACCAGTGAGTAACATCCCTCCATGGCCTCTGCATCAGCTCCTGCCTCCTGACCTGCTTGAGTTCCAGTCCTGACTTCCTTTGGTGATGAGCAGCAATGTGGGAGTGCAAGCTGAGTAAACCCTTTCCTCCCCAGCTTGCTTCGTGGTCGTGATGCTTGTGCAGGACTAGGAACCCTGACCGAGACAATGTCCATGATGTTCTTTTAATCACACACAATCCCTACAGTCCTCTTAGCTCCCCCCTACTCCATCTCTTTCCTGAAACATGAAACTCTATTTTTTACATTCTACTTAATCTGTATGGGTGCTTTAACTTTGTGTATGGCTGTGTCCCATGTGTGCCTGGTGCCCAGGAAGCTAGGATTCTACAAGTAGCTGTTTGCTGCTGTGTAGGTGCTGGAAATTGAGCCCAGATCTTGAAGATGAGGCCAACGTGCTCTTAGATGAGGTGTCTTTCCAGCCCAAATCTATACCTTTTGAAAATGATTATATAGGTCAAATTTTCTACACATGCATACATACATTTCATCACTACTTTAGCCTTAGTTCAGATTTTAAAAACAATTTAAATTATTCATTTTAGCAAGTATGTTTACCCTGTCAATTTTCTTTTGAATGCCAGTAATCCCATTTTGTGCTAGAGGCCTACTGGGGACCAAGTCCTCTGCCTTCAGAGCTTAGACATGAGTCTGTTCTCCTTCACGTCACCACTTTGTTTGACTCCTCAGAGCAGCTTCCAAACTTTGATGAAAATGCAGATAACATTTTTTTGTAGCTAGGTGTTGGCGGCATACACCTTTTTTTTTTTTTTTTTTTTTCGGAGCTGGGGACCGAACCCAGGGCCTTGCGCGCTTGCTAGGCAAGTGCTCTACCACTGAGCTAAATCCCCAACGATAAAAACAAAAATTCCACTGCTGTAGCCACCATTCAAATAAAGTCTTGGGGTGTACACAGATTGCAGTCTCAGTTTTTACTTATTTTTATTTTTGGTTTTTCAAGATAAAGGTTTCTCTGTAGCCCCAGCTGTCCTGGAACTCACTCTGTAGACCAGGCTGGCCTCAAACTCATAGATCCATCTGCCTCTGCCTTCCAAGTGCTGGGACTAAATGCATGTGTCAGTGTTTTAAGCTTCTGGATATGCCACAGAACTCATGCTGAGCCCCAGAGCACAGTGTCCAATTTCAGGAAACATAATTAAAACATCCTCTCCATTCCCCTGATCTCACAAACAAAAGGAAAGAGGTTCATTGATACAGGACAGTGTTCTGAGTGTTGGTGAGTCACCTGCTAGTCACAACAGCAACCTTCTTCCCCTGCTGTGGCTCAAGCACATCCTCTGTGGAGGGCCAGGAAGCTTCCCCTTTCTGCATTCTGCCTGCAGCGTCTGGTGCACTCAAAGGGAGGACGGAATACTCATTTGGGATAGGTTGGCACACATGAAGTATATAAGGGTACTTCGTAATGTAGACATTAGGACATAACAAGTTTTAAAATCCTGCTCATTAAAACTACATTGTACGTAAAAGTAACTTGTATCTGCCCATATGAAATTGCCCCCGACGCTTACTGCCTGTCTGCTAACCTAGGCTTCATCCTGGAAGCGTCTGACTCTGTACCATGGCACCTAGACCTGCCATGCTCAGCCTCTGAGACCTGCTGCTGAGTAACCCCACCCTTCCTAGCTCTTTCTGAGCTCGGGCTGACTGCTTCAACTCACTGTTACGGCTCGGCCTCCTCTCCAAGTTCACTGGCTCAATCCGCTTCTCCCTCAGCCGCTGACCTTTTTGCTGTTTGTCCTCAAAGAACTCTGGCAATCTGTTCTAATTGTCTGGTTCCTTATTCTCTGGCCCGTTCACCTGTGTCCAGTGTGTTCTCTCTCCAGCCTGTCTTTGTAACTCTCCCAGAAGAATTGCCTCCTATGTCCTCTCTCTCTGGGCACTACTCTCTTAAGTAGCTTCCCTTTCCTCTCCTGTGAGAGTTGGGCTTCTCACAGATCTGTCTCTGACTCTTCACTTTGTCTGCCCCTCAATTAGACATCACTTTCAAACATGGCTGCTTCCTTCTACAAACTAACTTTACCTTTATTGTTTGGGATTAAAGGTGTGCACTGAGGTGTCTCTATATTCCAGCCAGAGAGATTAAAGGTGTGTGCTAAGGCTGAGCCATGCTACAAGAAGCAGGTTTTTTCCATATAGAACACAGTCTCAGGACTCACAGTGTGAGCAAATAACCTGCACCATTTTTAGCCTCAGGTAGGAATAAAAAAATCAAACACAAATCAACTGTTTTGTTGTAGTGGGAAGAATGCAGGCAAGAATAGGGGTTAGCAACCCAAAGACTTCTGTCTACTCCCCAGGGCCCGAAGGGTGGAGAGACCTCAAGTTGTGGTCCACACAGGCACTGTGGTAAGCAGGTGCCTATGTCAGTCCATGGCACATGCAATGCAAACATAACCACACTGCTAATGTCTTTCTAAGTCATTAGGAACCTTTCAGTGAAGTAGACGGTAGTAATGATATTAAAATTGAAGGGTACGAAACCAAAAAAAAGTATTTCATAAGGCAAAATTATCCTCTTAAATTCTCTATTTCCATAGATGTTTAAAATGCAATTTAAATTTATTATTATTTTATTTGTGTGGTTGTTTTGCCTACATGTATGTCTGTGCACCACATACACACCTGATTTAAAAGGAAGCCAAAAAAAAGAGGTTCAGATCGCCTGAATTGGAGTTATAGACAGTTGTGAGCTACCATGTGGGTGCTGGGAAATGAACCCTGGTCCTTTCAAAGAGCAGCCAGGGCTCTTAACTGCCAAGTCAAGAGTATCTCATTTAAATAAAGCTAATTCACACAACTCTAGAGGCTGCTGTGTCAGACAAACCTGAAGTCCAATGAGTCTCCTAGGGAGCCAGCCCCTCGATGGCTCATGGAGCCTGTGCTTAGGCTGCGCCCGTGAGAGGTCACTGCCAGCCCTGCTAGTGTCACCACGCTCTACCTCAGAGCGATGACAAACACTTACACCATGCATGCTAATAGTCATCAGACTGTTTCCAGTATGCATTGTTTGTTAGAGAATAGCCAAAATACTTTATCCCTCATGTACATGTCTAAAGAATCTAACTGGTGGGGCAGAGAGATGGCTCAGAGGTTAAGAGCACCGACCGCTCTTCCAGAGATCCTGAGTTCAACTCCAAGCAACCACATGGTGGCTCACAACCACCTGTAATACATCTGATACCCTCTTCTGGTGTGTCTGAAGACACCTACAGTGTACTCATATACATAAAATAAATGAATAAATTTAAAAAAGATACAGAAAATGTGGTACACTTACACAATGGAGTAATACTCAGCTATTAAAAACAATGATTTCATGAAATTCATTGGCAAATGGATGGAGCTAGAAAATATCATCCTGAGTGAGGTAACCAGTCAGTCACAAAAGAACACACATGGTATACACTCACTGATCAGTGGATATTCGCCCAAAAGCTCAGATTACCCAAGATACAATCCATAGATCACATGAAACTCAATGAGAAGAAGGACGACCAAAGTGTGGATGCTTCAGTCCTTCTTAAAAGAGGGAACAAAAATATTCATAGAAGGAAATACAGAGACAATTTGGAGCAGAGACTGAAGGAAAGGTCATTCAGAAAGTGCTCCACTTAGGGATCTAGCCCATACACGTATAGCCACCAAACCCAGACAATATTTTGGATGCCAAGAAGTGCATGCTGACAGGAGCCTGATATAGCTGTCTCCTGAGAGGCTCTGCCAGAGACAAATACAGAGGAGAATGCTCATAGCCAACCAATGAACTGAGAACGGGGTCCCCATTGGAGGAGTTAGAGAAAGGGTTGAAGGAGATGAAGGGGCTTGCAACCCGGTAAGAACAACAATACCAACCAACCAGAGCTCCCAGGAACTAAACTACTATCCCAAGACTATACATGGACTGACCAGTGGCTCTAGCCGCATATGTAGCAGAGACTGGCCTTGTTGGGCATCAGTATGAGGAGAGGCCCTTGATCCTGCCAAGGATTGATGCCCCAGGGTAGGGGAATGTCAGGGTGGGGAGGTGGGAAGGGGTAGGTGGGTAGGTAGGGGCACACTCTCATAGAAGCAGGCGGAGGGGGGGATGGGATAGGGGTTTATGGATGAGAAACCAGAAAAGGGGATAACATTTTAAATGTAAATAAAAAACATCCAATTAAAAAAATGAAATTGTAGAAAACAACCTAAGGAGAGACACTAAATGGGCTCAGTAGGATGTATTTATTCATATACATGTAATAAAATAAAGCCGTGAATTTAGGAGGGAGTGGGGGAGCAGGACCAATGAGTTGAAGGGAGGGGGGACTGATGCAGATACAGAACACATAGATGCATTTTTTTTTAATTTAAGAAAAACCAACCGTTTAAAAGAAAGGTTAACATTATATGTAAAAATAACCTACAAAATCTCCAATTCTAAGATACCTGAGAGTCTTCATTAGAGTATACTGCTAACCAAACAATATGCTTCAAGTCTTAATAATATATATACATATACGTATGTATATATATATATATTCAACTCATTTACAAAGACACTTGTTTTAAGTTTGATGAATATATTTATCTAACCTATGAACCCAGGGATAGAAAATCTGGTAGGAAAAACAAAAGTACCTCTTCAGTAGTAAAATTACTTTCTCCCATTGTTTTAAAAAGAAAATTTTCTAGAGCAAATATTGAGGAAATCACTAGCAATTATTCCAACAGTATAATGTATTGCGTGTGCATACAGGTTACCTGCTACAGAATATCCAACTAGCAGAGTGTGCTGTGGGCTATAGAATGGGCTGAGGGGAATACTGAGACTCAGAAGGAGTGCACGTCATAAGCAGAGGAAACAATCACTACGTATCACTCCACCTCCATCACAAAGGTATCAGAAGATGTACTCGACCTAAGAACTCTTGGGGAAAGTAGTAGCCTAGTGTTTTCTTACACCACTGACCACTGGAACCCAATAACTGTCGTAAAACCACAAGTCTGGAAAGAATCAGATTGCTAGAATGCCATCTCTGCACCAGAATGATCATTGTTTAAATACGCCTTGAAAAAAGAGCCCAAGTTCCCTTCCAACTCTGGGTAACATGGCGAAGACACTGAGGAAGACCAGCTACAAAGAACACTGTCTTGTCTTAACAGAGGCTGGCCTTTGGATCTTGAGTGTAAAATCCTGTAAATGGTTTCAAACTCCACAGTCTCAAAATTTACTAGTGTTGTTCCAAAGTACCTGAAGTATATGTTTCCTGACTAACTTTACATTCCATTCCAAATTCTTTGACCATTTTGCAAAAAAATCAATTTCATCCTCAAGCATAAGTAAAGATATTCATTTGCTTCTAAACTGTATATCCACTGTCGCCTGGGACATAGCTGGGCAGTCATCTCTACATACTACTAATGGCTATATTACTCTCTAATACTGTAGTGTTCATGTCCTACCTTTGCCCTTCAGTACTGTGGCGCTAATATCCTATCTTACCTCTTACTGCTGCAGCGAGAATGTCTAATACTATTCCACAGCACTGTCAATTTTCCATCCTTGCTGGTTCTCACACTTCACTTATTTTTCTAAGTATTAGTGGTCGCATCCAAAAATGTTCAAACAAGAAATCAACTTATTAGGAAACAGGCCATTCTGTGGGAGTGGATGAAGTTCAGGTCATGTATATTGCTGTCATAAGCACAGCCATGTCAAGGGCCCCACTACCTCAGCCCATAGGCCTTTCCGTGGTCCTAGTACAGATGGTGATTACACATGTACAGAGGACCAGCCACAGCCTCTGCACTGGAAATTCGTCTGGGCTGCCCCTAGAGAGAGCCTACTGAGATTAGCTAACACATTGTCCTTGACCCCATCCCCACCATCCCTCTCCTCCCTCTCTCCCCCCACCCCGTGTGTGTGTGTGTGTGTGTGTGTGTGTGTGTGTGTGTGTGTGTGTTTTGTTTCTTCAGTCTCCATTCTCCTAGTCAAGTTGATCCCAAAGCTTTGCAGGAAGACACACTATTCAATGCAGAGACAAAAATGTTTGCACATACAGACTGAAGTGAGCAACCCATATGCAATGCACTCGCAGAAATAAAGACGTGCGTGCTGTGGATGTTAAAACCTTTGTGGACTGTGCTGGCAGGAGTATAAGGATTCCCTGCACTTTGGACCTGAGGAGGACGCTGCAGTGAAGCAGCCATCATCTCAGTAGTAATGACACTGGCGACTGTGAGGTGATTTTGCACTGATGTCTTTGGTGGCCTGCAACACCTTCAATCCCAATATTTGTGCATTTCTTGAGTTTGAGCCCAGCCTAGTCTACATAGACAGACCCCTTCTCACTAAACAAGGCAGGCTGGGATCAGGCTGCAATTGAATAGCCTTTTGGTTATAAACTCATATGTATGTTAGCACAAACATTATATATCAGTATGCTTCCTTAGCTAAGCCAAAATACTATACAGTGGCTAGAATAGATTTACAAAAAATTTCATTGTTACCATTACTGTCTCTTCCCTTTAAGAAATTGATATAACGGGTGTCTGTGTCTTCCAACGAGAGAAAACCTACGATGCAGAGAAAGTCTAAAGGCAAAGGTTACATGGCTCATCCAATCTGCACGGAGCCTCAGTGTCTTTTGTATCTTTTATTTCACCTATGAACAGCACATTCAGGGACTAAGATTATCTATGGATTTCTACATTATAAATATGAAGACTCAAGGAAAAGACAAGTCACTAAACTGTCAAGGTCATCAATGGTTTTCAACCTTAGAAACTACTACCTCTCTAGCAACTTAGTCTGTAGAATTTGGCAGTTCATCTTTCTATCAACTCTGCCAAGTACAGAACTGTATACTTAGTCCAAATATATGTATTTTGAAGCTGACTAATATTTGGAAAATATACAGCATTTCTGAGATTAAGATAATGGAAGGCCTTAGTTTACCACTATATTCTATGTGTACATAGCATAATTCAGAACCCCTGGGCAGAAAGTTCAATAATTCAATCAAGCATTGTGAAAACATCTGCCTGGATGTCTTATTCCTATTTTTCATGCTGAAATAGTTTCCAGTTTGACGTCATGTCAGCCAAAAGATTTCAGAAGCACAATAACAGCTAATGCTGTCAGGCACCTACTAGATGCTAAGACCTGTGAAAGCACTCTAGTGAATTTCTCCAGAGCGCTGGCTTTCCCTCAAGCCAGCTAAGCAACAGTCCCACACTGTGCATGCAGCTCTAACTCAGCTGCGTGCTCCACCTACCACACACACAACAGCGACTCCACCTAATTCCATTCCGACACGTGATTAAGGATCCAAGCTCTATGCGATGCTTTTGACTCCTGAAAGCGTTAGTGAATCACAAACACAATACTTACTACTTACAACCATCACCCCAAAGTAAGCTTTAATACTTACTACTTACAACCATCACCCCAAAGTAAGCTTTAATACTTACTACTTACAACCATCACCCCAAAGTAAGCTTTAATACTTACTACTTACAACCATCACCCCAAAGTAAGCTTTAATCATTTGTCTGGTACTCTTTTAGTAAACACAAACAGAAACATTCTTATTCACATTTCAAAAAGAATACCCTGCCCCACCCCCCATCCTCCACCCTCACCCCCAAAATGAGAAAAAAAGCCAAAAGCACCATGTAGTACATTGTGCAGTCTACAACTTAAATTTCAAAATTAGTCATATACAGTGGACATTTTCTAAGTCAGTGTGTGCAAAGTGAGCTCCTTCTTCAGTGCTTACAGCACATGGCTAATGACGGCGTTACCAACTCGGCTCTAACACACGTCTCTGTACAGACAACTTGGCCAGCTTGTTTTTAATATATATAAAATGTAAAGCAAATTCCTATAAATGCAATTGATGAAGCAGGTGTTAGGAGTATTTAACTAACTGATAAATACTGACAAACTGCCTTATGTGACAGTCAAATTTGTAAAAACACATACATTAGAATTAAAGCTTCATTTTAACATCTGTTCTGGGTTATTTCACTTGTTCTTATTTTGGGCACATTGATTAAAACAATTGAATAGGAACAGCTCCTATAGGCTCATATATATGAATAGTTAGTCATCAGGGAGTGGCCCTACTTGAGAAGAATTAGGAGGTGTAACCTTGTTGGAATAGGTGTGGCCCTGTCGAGGAATGTGTGTCACTGGGGGGTGGTATTTGAGGTCTTGAAAGCCAAGCTAGGCTCTCTCTCTCTCTCTTCCTGCTGCCTGAGGATCCAGATATAGAACTCTCAGCTACTTGTCCAGCACCATGCCTGCCTGCTGCCTGCCTGCCTGCTGTCCCAGTGCTCCCTTGCCATAATGACAATGGACTAAACCTCTGAAACTATAGCTAGCCCCAATTAAAGCTTTATCAGATTTGTTATGGTCATCGTGTCTTTCCACAACAATGGGACACTGACCAGGGCAACAGTATAATACCAATTTTACTATTTTAACCTTATACATAAAAACAGTAGGGTATGAGAGCATGTATAGTCTACTAGAGTGTGTCTAGAAATACAAATATAAAATTTACTTAACACCTAAATGACCTTGTAGAATCCAGATAGACAAGTCTAATAGTAATAACTGCATGCTAAAAAGTGCAAAGCTACTTCATTACCATCTGTCACAAAAAGGAATGTATGTATTCTGTAAACAAGCAGAAACCAGAAAGTATATCAAGACCATTCTTTTTATTATTGAAATGTAAAGAGTAGGGGTTGGGGATTTAGCTCAGTGGTAGAGCGCATGCCTAGCAAGCTCAAGGCCCTGGGTTCGGTCCTCAGCTCCGGAAAAAAAAAAAAAAAAAAAAAAAAAAAGAAATGTAAAGAGTGTAGAATAATCACTATGGTAAATTGCTAGGGTTACTTTTCCTTCTTCTGCTATGATCTAAACACTCTCAGCCATCTGGTATATACTTATTATACATTTTTAATAATCAAGTCACAAAGTCTATTTCAAAACTTCTTTTACAACAAATAAAGTCACAAAGTTTTAAAAGAAGTGGGCTTATCTATATTTAAGATTTTGTTTTCCATTTTTAAAAAAGATTTTACTATTATTTTATGTGTGTGCATAATTTACCCGTATGTACGTATGAGTTTGTTCTACATGTGTGTCTGCTCTCCTCAGAGGCTAGAACAGGGACTAGAAGCCCTGGACCTAGAGTCACAAGTGGCTGTGAGCCACCGTATGCATGCTGGAAAGCAGCCAGAGTTCTGATCCTCATCTCCAGGGCTGTGCTTTCAATTTTTTGAGACAAGGTCTTGCTGTATTGCCCAGGGCATCTTTGAACTCACGATCTTTCTGTTTTAGCCTCCCAAGGGCTTCAAGTAAAGATGTTTGCAACTACTGATGGGAATAAGGAATTTCTTCATATAGCATCCACGGGAGCCCCAAAATTCCATGGATAGACTTCAGAAAATTCAATTTGAATTCTCTCAAAGAGAGGTTGGAAATTATCCATGAATTTTTCTGGGGAGTATCCATAGCTTTCATCAATTCTCAAAGGCCATCTGTGATCCCAAGAGTTCAAGAAGTCAGCTGGAGGGACTGAGCAGAGTTGGATGGTGTGCTGGGTCCTGACAGACATGTATACAACTACTACACAGCCAGGGAATAATGTTGAAGAGGGGGCAGAAAGAATTTAAAGACCACAGGATGGGAGATGTGTAGCAAGAAGAGTCTTCCAGCAGACACGAAATAGCTGTTGTACTCATGAACTCACCGTGTGGTAACATGCTAAGACTGAATAGCATGAATAGGGGAGGGACCCTCTAGGACCCACTCTTCCCCAAAGGACTACATTAATTTGCAGTTAATAGTTGCTAAAGGGAGAGGTGTCATTTTCTTCCTGGCGTAGGCACTGATTAGTTGTCCCTGTTCTAGTATTCCCCCTCCCTACCCTTGTGCAAACAATTCTAAGTAGACTCAGTGGGTCACACATAAAAAGAAGACATAAAAGGAGGGAGACTTGGGAGGAAAGGTTTTATTTGGAGGGATGGCTGGGAGAGGTGCATGGAGTGCACCTAATTACTAAATACATTATACATACAGGCATAAAACTCTTAAAGAACTTTGTTGGGGCAGGGGTGTCAAGATTGGGTTTCTCTGTATAACAGAGTCCTGGCTGTCCTGGGCTCACTTTGTAGACCAGGTTGGCCTCAACTGCCTCTTGTCCCTGCCTCTGGAGTGCTGGGATCAAAGGTGTGCACCATCATGTCCAACTGCGAAAGAACTTTTAAATGCTCACCTAACAATCTCACTAGTCTGGGCCTTCCAGATGGGCAGGATCAGGGCTAAGGAACTTGCTGGTGACCTGAGTACTTATTTGTGAGTACCTGCTTTTTGAAGTATGTAAAACAGCTGCTTGGGTTTGGGGATTTAGCTCAGTGGTAGAGAGCTTGCCGAGCAAGAGCAAGGCCCCGGGTTCGGTCCCCAGCTCCGGGAAAAAAAAACAAAAAAACAAAACAACAAAAAACAGCTGCAGGGTTATCTTTGAGAACAACACCCTTATTTGCTAATGATCTTAAATGACAGATGCCACAACTGCAGGAACTGCCCACACTTAATGAAGGCACCTGTGGATATGTGCCATGCACCATGAATATCTTATACTAAATTACTCCAGCAGAAAATGCATCAGAACCAGTAGCTTTAACTCCCTCCCTGCATGCTATAGACAAGAAAGATGAGCCTAGGGACAGACCTCATTTCTACAACTCAGTCGGGCTTAGTCTGGGCTGTGGCTATTAAGAAAGGATGATTCTATACAGCGTTAGGTGTCAGAGCTCCATTCTTGATGTCGCTCTGCACTCACCTGGACAGCCATATTTGTCAGCCACAACCTCTACTACCGTTTCTCCTGCCAAGGTCTGACACACCTGCACCTCTAGCTGCCTGGTTTAGTTCCTATGCCTGCCCCAGTGTCTTGACCTTCATGCTAAACAGCCAAACTGGTACAGTTAGTTGTCCATGGAGTGGAGGTGGGAGGGCAGACAGGGAGGGAAGCGGGATGAGGATGGGAGAGAGAAGGACACGTCTGAATGTCTGCCCCAGTAGTCTTTCTCCATGCCTGAACCTCTTTAACTGCCCTTCCCCTTCCACATTCTTCTGACTTTACCATTTTCCCTCTTAAGCTAGTTTTTCTTACCCGTGCTCAATTTATTTCATGCCTTAATTCTTTCTCTCTGGAATACTACAGTGATCTTTTTACATTTTCCCTTAAACCTCTCCAGCTACTCTCAATACCACTGCCAAAATAAGATATTAAAAACACAAACCTGACCACATTACCCCACTTCCTATAAATCTTTCAATGCCTTCCCATTTCACATAGAATATAGTCCAAAGAACACAGCATATAAATGTTTCACTGACATAATCTTTGCTATAAATCTATTATCTGTTTTATATTATAATAGGACAGTGCATAGTTAAATATGGAATTAAGTAGTCCTTATATAGTAGGTGACAATCATAAAAATTTGCTGTTCAATTACACATAAATTAACAGATTCTACTAGATGGATGCTGTGTGATCCTGACACCATCCATTTGTTCACTGATGCTTCAAAGAAACTAACCCAGTAAATGACCTTTTTTTTTCCATTTTTTTTTTAATTTTTTTAAGACTTTATTACAGATGGTTGTGAGCCACCATGTGGTTGCTGGGACTTGAACTCAGGACCTCTGGAAGAGCAGTCAGTGCTCTTAACCTCTGAGCATCTCTCCAGCCCCCGACTTTTTTTCTTTTTGACAAGTTTTACAACATCGAGCTGGAAGTGGAGGTGCACCTCTTTAATCCCAGTAACTCAGGAAGCAAAGACAAACAGATTTGTGTGACTTCTAGGCTAGCCTGGTCTACACAGCAAGCTCCAAGCCAGTCAGAGATGCATGCTAAGACAGACAGACAAACAAACAAGTTTATACAATGTCGTCACTAGGTTGGGAAGAAAACTTCACACTTCCCACTGAATACTCTCTGTGTTCTCACCCACCTCACTCAGGGTAGCCATGTCTAACAAGCTTTTCTTAATGTGACAGAATGTGGCTATCTGTAGAGAAAATTAACTTCCCTACTGATTTACTGAAAGGCAGTATACGATCATGTTCCTCGCTTTTGTGACTCAGCAAAGTGACTGCAGGGTGAAAGGCGCCTCTGGGATCAGCTGGAGATGTGGCGTGTGGGAAAAGGGTGGCAACAGAGCATGAGCCAGCCGGTCCCTCCTGTCCACAGTGATGGAGCAGTGAAGATAACATGGTGTTCAGATCACTTTCCTATGTTTCTTAGTCTGAGACCGTGTCCCTAAGATGATGCTGACCAGCATGGGATCCCCTCCTAGAAACACCTTCATAGACACACTCAAGTATGTCTCTATGGTGATTCTGAGCCCCATCTGATTGACAGTGAAGATTAACACCAGTGACAGCCATCAGGGTTTGAAGTCAGGAAGTTCTAAGGTGGCCCCAGTGTTCCACTCTCTCTAGTCATGGTCTGTGTAGTCTTTTCACACATCCCCATCAAGGACAGCACATGGTTGAAGTGTGCAGTACGGGTTAGTAGAGAAATCCCCATGGATCCCATTCTTTCTGCATCCCTCCAGTTGCTCCAAGAAAAGACAGAAGCTGCGTCTTAATGACTCTTTGAGCGCAGAAGGAATGAAACCCGGACTTTGCTTTAACGACTTAAAAACAAAACAATCAACTAAAAATGGATTAAAGACTCTAAGAACGAAAACTATAAAACTACTATAAGAAAACATAAAAAAAAAAAAAACACTATTTTTTCTTTGTGGTAAACAGAAGGAGAAGGGGAAGACCCAAAAACCCAGGAGCAAAGCAAAAATAAGCACACTAAAAGCTCTGGCACAAAAAGCAGTCATTTCCCAGCATGGGGGTGAGGGGGTGAGAAACTTGTAATGTGATAGGACTTGAATAGGCAGAATCCATAAAGACAAATAATTTAGCATTAAAGGGAGGGGGTGTGTACCAGACCTAAAGAGACAATTCTCAAGACACACACACACACACACACACACTCACACACACACACACACACACACACACACACACACACACACGGGTAAGAGACTCAGATGGGAGTCGGTCTTAATGAAGTGTGGAGTGAAGTGAGACAGTGTGGACAATGACCACAATAACCACAGAGAGACCTAACATCTCCGTAAGAAAGGTCCCTGTCCTCAACACTCCACTCAGTGTCTGAGGGCTTAGCCCTCCGTGCTGCCTTGTAGTAAACACCGTTGTTAGTTAGTCAGAAGTGTAAGCCAAAGCCAAACACACACTTTCCTAAGTACAATGAATATAAGACCTCATCGTCTCAGTGTTTGTGTGGTGAATAATCTTTTCTGGTAGGAAGTCAGTTATAAACCACACGTCTCAAAAGCTGACGGTCTTTCTGTTTAACCTGCTTACTTTATGCACTAGCTTACACTTAGTTTATCTATACTTCGGATTTTCTATTACTCACAAAATGACACAAGTTTCAACCCTGAAATGATTCAGGATCCAAATTTAGCTGTTAAATTAAAACCAACCGACCAACAAAAAACCTTCATATATCACTCTTAATTCATGGAAATTCATGGAAACCAGAATGCTTAAAATCTTTGATGTATATACTCAGGTTAGAGACTCCAAATCAAAAGCTTTGGTATGTATATGCAATTCAAACATCCTTTAGAGTCCATTGTCCAGAAAGAACCTCAAAACCCCCATTAGTATAATTGATTGTAAAACAGTGTTTGGAACACTGAAGTCTTTACTTTTCCTTTTCAATTCAAAATAAAACAATCAACACAGAGGGGAAACCTGGAAAGGGGATGACATTTGAAATGTAAATAAATAAAATAACCAATAAAAAATAAAACAGTTGGGGTTGGGGATTTAGCTCAGTGGTAGAGCACTTGCCTAGCAAGCGCAAGGCCCTGGGTTCAGTCCCCAGCTCCGAAAAAAAGAAGAAAAAAAAAAACAAAAACAGTCTAGTTTAAAAAGCATTACCATGCCTTAATGTAATTGTTAAATTTCAAATAGCTATATTTTATCCTATGATATACATAATTTTGTGAAATAGTTTGTTAAGAAAATTACATGATCAGAAGTAAATGTTATTCTTAAGCAAAAGGAAAACTATAATTATAAAAAGCATCAAAATACACTCAAATAAGGATATACATTACATACAATTATATGTATAATATATATAGTAATTCAAAGGCATTCTCTGTAGAATCTACAGAAAATAAATTAATATTTGTATGTAAAATGGCCTTAGAAATACTGATATAACAGCTATATCTTTTATATGAATTTCCAAGGAAGAGTAATCACAAAAACAAATCCTGAAACCTGGAAACCTGGAAGTCGAACAGCCTGCTTCCCCAACACATGTTCCAAAAATAAGAGCTCCCTATAGAGACTGATTTTTTTGGAGACTTTGATTTTTATGCTGTAGTCACTGAAGAAGGCACTGCCTTTCGACAGACGGCCACCACAAGCTCGCTTCTCAGCCCATACTACGCTAAGGTACACTGTGAGCTTTCAAAGAAAGGGCAAGAAAGTAGTTTTCCTAACAGGCTTGGAACTAGTCTGCTGAGAAGTCTTTAAACTGCTGAGGTGCAGAACATTCGGTAGGAAATGATCCTCTGGGCTTAAAACAGAAAAGTGGCAGTGTACTCCTGGACCTCTGCAGGGCTCACCTCACGGTGTAGAAGCCCACAGCAGTGACGTTCCAGTCTTCATCGGAGATCAGTTTCACCTGTACCAAGGGACATCAGGTGCGTAACTACCTGCTTCCCTTAAAGAACACGACTACGACTTTCTCTACACAGGAAAGCACTCCTTGTACTACGTTCTAGGTTTAAGTGTCTGCACTGCAGCACTTGTCTTGTTCATAGAGATTCACAGAAGCCAGTGGTTATCCTAGGACCTCAAAGCAGACATTAAAATCAACTAAGGGTAGCTCATGATTTATCCCCTGTGCTTTTCTGTAAGCTTCTAACAGTGAGAATACAGCATGAGCATGAAATAGTTCTGCTAGATATTTAATGTCTGTACTGTGTATCTTTTAATATAGCATTTGAGAATTTTTAAAATTATAAACCAACTAATTTTAAAGTAATTATACTGCATGAACACTGCTTCCACTATGAATCCCATTCTCCAGAACCGAGCACATCTGACCAGCCAGCTGGATGGATCCAGCACTTGGCAAGATACCCCTTAGACACACAGCACTTTGCACGGAACACACATTGCAAATGCATGCCAAGACTGTCCTGCCTACTAAACAACTGCGTCCCACAGAACTGCATTTGCACCACCTCTCAGTGTGCAGTCCAAGCTGGAAATGGTACTCCAATCCTGTGCACTGCACCTTAACTCTGCAGATATCCATTCTGTTATTAGCCTGTTGGCATCTAGCACTGGTTAGGAAGCCTGCCGTCTGGTAGTTATAGCAACCCTTCAGTAACTTAGTGAGAAGCTAAAGATCAGGAGTCACCCAGAAATGCAAACCGAGATTTTTACTATGAATATACCCAAATCTTTTCTTCCAAAATAGTCATTCAACAGAGCTTTTCACTCGGAATAACACCATGCCATGCACTCAAACATTATATAATTGACCTACGAAAACAAATCAATTTTACAGGGGTTAAGGGGATGAGTGATTGAATTAGGTAAGTCATTAGGCTCA